>NC_053026.1:258423717-258620321 GCF_003073215.2 Triticum urartu | reverse complement strand
AAAGAAACTCAAATAACTTTCATGGATAAAAAGAGATAGATCTGATCATATATCAAAGTTCATCGGATCCCAATAAACACACCGCAAAAGAGTTACATCATATGGATATCCAAGAGACCATTCTATTAAGAATCCAACAATAGAGAGAGGAAGCCATCTAGCTACTAACTACGGACCCGAAGGTCTACAAAGAACTACTCACGCATCATCGAAGAGGCACCAATGGAAGTGGTGACCCCCTCCGTGATGGTATCTACATTGGGTCTGGTGGTTCTGGACTCTATGGCAGCTGGAATTGATTTTCGTCGACTCCCCTAGGGTTTCTGGAATATTGGGGTATTTATAGAGTAAAGAGGCGGTGCGAGGGGCAGCCGTGGTGGGCACAACCCACCAGGGCGCGCCTAGGCCTCCAGGCGCGCCTTGGTGGGTTGTGCTCCCCTTAGAGCGGCCCCCAGGTGCTTCTTCAGCCCATTGGTTGTCTTCTAGTCCAAAAAAATCCACAAAAAGTTTCGCTACATTTGGACTCCGTTTGATATTGATTACCTGTGATGTAAAAAACATGCAAAGAACATCAACCTGCACTTGGCACTATGTCAATAGGTTAGTACCAAAAATGATATAAAATGACTATAAAATGATTATAAAACATCGAAGATTGATAATATAAAAGCATGGACCAATCAAAAATTATAGATACGTTGGAAACGTATTAGCATTCCACATCAAAAATTCTAGCTTTATCATTTACCTACTCGAGGACGAGCGGGAATTAAGCTTGGGGATGTTTCATACGTCTCCAATGTATCTATAATTTTTGATTGTTCCATGCTATTATATTATCAATCTTGGATGTTTTATATACGATTTTGTATGATATTTGGGACTAACCTATTAACCTAGAGCCCAGTGCCAGTTTCTATTGTTTTTGAGTTTTACAGAAAAGGAATATCAAACGGAATCCAAATGACCTGAAACTTTACGAAGATTGTTTTTGGACCAAAAGAAGCCCACGAAATACCGAAGATGCACCAGAAGAGTCCCGAGGCCACCACGAGGGTGGAGGGCCCGCCCTCCGACCTTGTGGGCCCCTCATGGACTCCCCTGACTTGTTCTCGGCGCGAACACCTTATATATATCCCCAAACCTCCAGAACAGAACCTAGATTGGGAGTTCCGCCGCCGCAAGCCTCTGTAGCCACTAAAAACCAATCGGGAGCCCATTCCGGCACCCTGCCGGAGGGGGAAATCATCACCGGTGGCCATCTTCATCATCCCGGCGCTCTCCATGATGAGGAGGGAGTAGATAACCCGCGGGGCTGAGGGTATGTACTATTAGCTATGTGTTTGATCTCTCGCTATTGTGTTCTTGATTTGGCATGATCTTGATGTACCATGAGCTTTGCTACTATAGTTGGATCTTATGATGTTTCTCCCCTCTACCTTCTTGTAATGGATTGAGTTTTCCCTTTGAAGTTACCTTATCGGATTGAGTCTTTAAGGATTTGAGAACACTTGATGTATGTCTTGCATGTGTTTATCTGTGGTGACAATGGGATATTCACGCGATCTACTTGATGTATGTTTTGGTGATCAACTTGCAGGTTCTGTGACCTTGTGAACTTATGCATAAGGGTTGGCACACGTTTTCGTCTTGACTCTCTGGTAGAAACTTTGGGGCACTCTTTGAAGTTCTTGGTGTTGGTTTGAATAGATGAATTTAAGATTGTGTGATGCATATCATATAATCAAACCCGCGGATACTTGTGGTGACATTGTAGTATCTAGGTGACATTAGGGTTTTGGTTGATGTGTGTCTTAAGGTGTTATTTTAGTACGAACTCTAGGGCTTTTTGTGACACTTATAGGAATACCCCAATAGATCTAATCAGAAAGAATAACTTTGAGGTGGTTTCGTACCGTACAATAATCTCTTTGTTTGTTCTCCGCTATTAGTGACTTTGGAGTGACTCTTTGTTGCATGTTGAGGGATTGTTATATGATCTAATTATGTTATCATTGTTGAGAGAACTTGCACTAGTGAAAGTATGAACCCTAGGCTTTCGAAGCATTACAATACCGTTTTCTCTCACTTGTAACACTAGTTACCTTGCTGTTTTTTATATTTTCAGATTACAAAAACCTATTTCTACCATCCATATTGCACTTGTATCACCATCTCTTCGCCGAACTAGTGCACCTATACAATTTACCATTGTATTGGGTGTGTTGGGACACAAGAGACTCTTTGTTATTTGGTTGCAGGGTTGTTTGAGAGAGACCAACTTCATCCTACGCCTCCCACGGATTGATAAACCTTAGGTCATCCACTTGAGGGGAATTTATTGCTATCCTACAAAACTCTGCACTTGGAGGCCCAACAACGTCTACAAGGATAAAGTTGTGTAGTAGACATCGCCAACCCTCGTACTCCTCTCCGCGTGGGCATCCACTACCGCGTCTTCCCCGGCTCCCTGTCGTCCCATTCCAGGCCTCACCGTCGTCCATCGCCTTGGTGTTCTCGATGCGGCATGGTCAACATGGTCAAGGAATGACTTCCATCGGAAGAGGACTGGACGTGGAGAGGCTGATAGCTGGGTCCACGGCTGCAGCAAGGAAGTGCAACCTTATTACGTGTAAAATAACTATTGCTCCACCTCATAGCGGGACCACCGGAAGGGACTCTATATTTTGCGAAGAACACATTTCCCCCTAACAACTGGGACCTACCAACAACATCTTCGCACACAAGGAAGTGCCTCCATGTTAGGCGTGAAAAAATGAATCCTCACGCTGACAGCTCAAACCCACCATCAATAACTTCGCACGCAAGGAAGTGCCTCCTTATCCTCCATTATAGCCGGGACCGACCTCGTTGAAGCGTATGTAGCGTTGTCATTCTAGTCGCGAATATGTACGTACATACTGGTCGATCGGTCTTTCTGCAACGATGAACCGTGGCCGAGCAAGCAACGACACGTGTAGTAGTAGAGCCCCCGACGTAGCAGTTCAGGCAGTCCAATCAAAACCATGTACACATACGTACAACGATATGCCAAAAAATACCGCCATGTACGTACATACGGGCGGGGTCTCAAATGCGTACTTGCTACCTCTTGAGCATGTGTTGGTTTTTTCCTTGAAGAGGAAAGGGTGATGCAGCAAAGTAGCGTAAGTATTTCCCTCAGTTTTTTAGAACCAAGGTATCAATCCAGTAGGAGACTACACGCAAGTCGCCTAGTACCTGCACAAATAAATAAGAACCTTCCAACCAACACGATAAAGGGGTTTTCAATCCCTTCACGGCCACTTGCAAAAGTGAAATCTGATAAAGATAATAAGATAAATATTTTTGGTATTTTTGTTGTATAGATTGGAAAATAAAGATTGCAAAAAAATAGTAAACTAGAACTGTAGATCGGAAACTTATACGATGTAAAGTAGACCCGAGGCCATAGGTTTCACTAGTGGCTTCTCTCAAGATAGCATATATTACGATGGGTGAACAAATTACTGCCAAGCAATTGATAGAAAAGTGCATAGTTATGATGATATCTAGGCATGATCATGAACATAGGCATCACGTCCGTGTCAAGTAGACCGAAACGATTGTGCATCTACTATTATTACTCCACACATCGACCGCTATCCAGCATGCATCTAGAGTATTAAGTTCATAAGAACAGAGTAACACATTAGGCAAGATGACATGATGTAGAGGGATAAACTCAAGCAATATGATATAAACCCCATGTTTTTATACTCGATGGCAACAATACAATACGTGCATTTCTGCCCCTACTATCACTGGGAAAGGACACCGCAAGATTGAACCCAAAACTAAGCACTTCTCCTATTGCAAGAAAGATCAATCTAGTAGGCCAAACCAAACTGATAATTTGAAGAGACTTGCAAAGATATCAAATCATGCATATAAGAATTCAGCGAAGAATCAAATATTGTTCATAGATAATCTTAATCATAAACTCACAATTCATCGGATCTCGGCAAACACAACGCAAAAAGAATTACATCGAATAGATCTCCAAGAACATCGTGGAGAACTTTTTATTGAGAACCAAAGAAAGAGAAGAAGCCATCTAGCTATAACTATGGATCCGAAGGTCTGTGGTAAACTACTCACACATCATCGGAGAGGCTATGGTGTTGATTTAGAAGCCTCCGTGATCGAATCCAACTCCGGCAGATCGCCAAAAAATGTCCCCAGATGGGATCTCATAGGTACAGAAGGTTTTGGCGGTGGAAAAGTGGTTTCGTGGCTCCCCTAGATGTTTTCAGGGTATAAGGGTATATATAGGCGAAGGAAGTAGGTCGGTGGAGCTACGAGAGGCCCATGAGGGTGGGGGGCGCACCTGCCCCCCTGGGCGTGCCGCCCTACCCTGTGGCCACCTCGTTGCTTCTTTGACCTCCACTCCATGTCTCCTGGATTGCGTTTGTTCCAAAAAAGATCATCGTGAAGGTTTCATTCCGTTTGATATTCCTTTTCTGCGGAACACTAAAATAGGCAAAAATAGCAACTGGCACTAGGCCTCCGGTTAATAGGTTAGTCCCGAAAATAATATAAAAGTGCATATTAAAGCCCATTAAACATCCAAAACAGATAATATAATAGCATGGACTAATATTATAGATACCTTGGACACGTATCAGCATCCCCAATCTTAATTCCTGCTCGTCCTCGATTAGTTAAATGAAAAAACCAGAATTTTTGATGTGGAAGTATACCTAACATAATTTTCAATGTAATTTTCATTATTGTGGAATGAGTATTCAGATCTGAAAGATTCCAGACAAAAGTTTAATATTGACATAAAAACAATAATAGTTCAAGCATACTAACCAAGCAATTATGTCTTCTCAAAATAACATGGCCAAAGAAAGTTATCCCTACAAAATCATATAGTCTGGCTATGCTCTATCTTCATCACGCGAAATATTTAAATCATGCACAACCCTGATGACAAGACAAGCAATTGTTTCATACTTTTGATGTTCTCAAACTTTTTCAATCTTCACGCAATACATGAGCGTGAGCCATGGACATAGCACTATAGGTGGAATAGAATGGTGGTTGTGGAGAAGACAAAAAGGAGAAGATAGTCTCACATCAACTAGGCGTGTCAACGAGCTATGGAGATGCCTAGATATCAATGTGAGTGAGTAGGGATTGCCATGCAATAGATGCACTAGAGCTATAAGTGTATGAAAGCTCAACAAAACAAACTAAGTGGGTGTGCATCCAACTCGCTTGCTCACGAAGATCTAGGGAATTTTGAGGAAGCCCATCATTGGAATATACAAGCCAAGTTCTATAATGAAAATTCCCACTAGTATATGAAAGTGACAAAATAGGAGACTCTATATCATGAAGATCATTGTGCTACTTTCAAGCACAAGTGTGGAAAAAGGATAGTAGCATTGCCCCTTCTCTCTTTTTCTCTCATTTTTTGGGCTTTTTCTCTTTTTTATGACTTCTTTTTTTCGTCCAGAATCTCATCCCGACTTGTGGGGGAATCATAGTCTCCATCATCCTTTCCTCACATGGGACAATGCTCTAATAATGATGATCATCACACTTTTATTTACTTACAACTCAAGAATTACAACTTGATACTTAGTACAAAATATGACTCTATGTGAATGCCTCCGGCGGTGTACCGGGATGTGCAATGAATCAAGAGTGACATGTATGAAAGAATTATGAATGGTGGCTTTGCCACAAATACGATGTAAACTAGATGATCATGCAAAGCAATATGACAATGATGAAGCGTGTCATAATAAACAGAACGGTGGAAAGTTGCATGGCAATATATCTCGGAATGGCTATGGAAATGCCATAATAGGTAGGTATGGTGGCTGTTTCGAGTAAGGTATATGGTGGTGAGGGAGTCCTGGATTAGGGGGTCTTCGGGTAGCCGGACTATACCTTTAGCCGGACTCCAGGACTATGAAGATACAAGATTGAAGACTTCGTCCCGTGTCCGGATGGGACTTTCCTTGGTGTGGAAGGCAAGCTTGGCGATGCGGATATTCAAGATCTCCTACCATTGTAACCGACTTTGTGTAACCCTAACCCTCTCCGGTGTCTATATAAACCGGAGGGTTTTAGTCCGTAGGTGTAACATCCCAAAATTCTAAATTTTGGAATGTTATAAACACATAGATAGATTGATTGATTATTTGATTGATTGCGTGAATTGAGTGAAATTCGAATTCTTTTTGAAAGTTAAATGAGAGGGAATAAAAGGACTTTCCCAAACTTTCATATTGGTTTTCTGATCTCCATGAATTCAAATTCTTTTCAAACACTAAACCCCGGAGAGAAGATGACATGACTTCTTCCATTTATTTAAATGGCAAGGGGTGTTGAAAATATTTGAATTTCATTTGGAAATATTCCAATTCTAAAACTTTATGCGACTCAATGATTTTCACGAGAGAAGATAAAATGACTTCTTCAAATTATATGAAATATGAGTTGGGAGTTTTCTCAAAATTTGAATAGAGGATTATTTGATTTATTTATTTCATCTTCAATAATTTTTCCGTTATAAAAAAAATATAAGAGAGGGAATAATATGACTTTCCCAAAATATAGGAAAAATGAAGATTTAATAAATAGATCAAATTTCGTTTTCCGGTGTTTGTTTGTTTTTCTTTGGATAGGGAAAAATGCGCATTTTTAAAAATTTTATTTTAGGCCGGGAGAAAAGTTCATTTTGTTCGGCTCATTTTTAGGAGTCGGGGAAAATTTACTTTATTAGTTTTGGAGTCCGGTAGATTTTGTTTTTCTGTGTTTTTCCGAGCGCGGAACCGTTTAAAAAAAATCACAGCGACTTGGGCCAAAGGCCCAAGCCGCCGGCCGGCCAGCCAAGGCCAAGGCCATCGCCGCGCCGCGCGCGTGCCCAGGCTCCAGGAGCCGCCGCCTTTGTCTTTTGGAAGTCCTAGTAGGACTTTTGTCCTACTTCCGTTTATTCCGTTTCTTTTTCTAGATCTTTCCTACTCCTATTCTTATTTCTTGTCCCCTACCCCAAGTCTTCTCACCCCTCCCCAATATAAATACCCCAACACCCCCCCTCTCCTCACACCAAAAAACCCAAACCCCCTCTCCTCCCAAGCCACGCCCCACCCCGCGCCTCTCACCCGCGCCGCGCCTCACCCGCCGCCGCCCTGCATCACCGCCACCGCCGCACCTTGCCACGCCGCCGCCGCCCTGCGTCACCACCGCCGCCGCCGCACCTTGCCGCGCCGCCGCCGCCCTGCATCACCGCCGCCGCCGCCTTGCGTCACCGCCGCCGCCGCCCTGCCTCACCGCCACCGCCGCACCTTGCCGCGCCGCCGCCGCCCTGCGTCACCGCCGCCGCCGCCCAACGCTGTCGTCGCCGCCGTTCGCCGGAGGTACCGCGCCGCGTCTCTTCTTTCCCTCAGTTTGGTTTTCTTATAAACCGTTCCGATTCTTTTCTTCTCTACCGATTCGTTTTCGCTCCGATTCTTCGCCAAACCGTTCCGGTCTTCTAGATCGGTTTTTCGTTTCGGTTTTCTTCTCCGAAACCCTAGATCGGATTCGTTTTCTTTTCCGATTTAGTTGCTTTGGACCGTTCGCCGGACCGTTTGTCCTAACGAACGTGATCACCGGATTCTTCTAGGTTAACGAACGTCCGTTCGTATAACCGTTCTTCTTTTTCTTCTCGTCGGATTTATTCCGCGATCGCGATCTCAGATCCGACTTCGTTCTAGTTTATCTTCTCGCCCGTTTATCGGAATCAGGTGATTCAAGAACCTGGAGTTTCGTTTCGAAACCGCCGTTCCGTCTAATCAACTTGAACAAGTTTTGCTACTGTAAAATTTTGACCTAGTTTCAACTTGCTAGAACCGAGTTGTTTCTTCCGCCGTTTGTTTTTGGTTTCTTTGTTCGGTTCTTTCTTTCTTTGCAACCGGAGTTCTTAAGTTGAACTATCTGGTTCGTTCTCTTGTTCGAGTTTTACCTGTGCATTAGATGAGTACTTATTGTGTGGTTACAATTGCTTGATTATGATAGATTGACCGGAGTGTGACGAGTAGATCTATCAAGAGTTTTGAGTGCGCATCATCTTCATCAACATTGCAGGCAAGTAACACTTTGATCATACCTTTTCTACAACCCATGTTTTATTGCATTAGATCAATCCTCACACATTGCATGATTAGGATCTAATTAAATTGTGGGATGGGAAGTAGATGAGGTAGAACCTATTACTGTATTATTATGAAACCTTTGGGAGTTACTTCTACGTTTGCTTATTATTATGCCATGCTATGCTAGTAGACGTGGATTGGGTGAGTGATATCCATTACAGATGTGAGTTGATAATTTTAAAAGGTTTATCTAAGGTGGCAACTTAAACACACATCTGGGTGGATTGAGGCACCTGATGACTATCAGGACTTGCCTGTTTTTTTTGGACTGCCACCCAGGCTCAAAGGGATCATAAGATCTTTCATGCTAGAAACTTCCGTGTGCAGCCACGAGCCATTATGGGCTCTGGCATAGTTGACTAAGTTGTGCGAACTCTTACGGGGTGGACTAGCAGATGTAGGGGTTGTACGTGGTACGGTCTACCCCACATGTAAGGTGCTAGCACTTCTGAAAGACTGTGTCTCGGTCATCTGTTTTCTCAAACACCATGTAGTGCGAGAAAACAAACGGAGGCGATCGAGTCTTGTGGGGAAAAGTGCGCAAACCTCTGCAGAGTAAGAAACTAATCATGATTAGCCGTGTCCCCGGTTATGGACAACTTGAGTATCTAGTACTTGAAAATCATTGTGAATCTCAACATGTTACTTCTAATTAATGTTGTTGGGTTTTAATTACTTTTAATTGGGATTGAGAATGCTGTCAACCATTCTCAATGTTTCACAACCACCATGATAGTTAAATAAATTTATTCCTTTGCAGTAGGGAAAAATTGGCTTTACGCAAAAACCTTATAACCATAGAGCTTTTCCACCAGCCAAATATGCATGTAGTGATAGCCATTGTTCATCATTCTCTATGGTGTGAATTTGCCAGTACATTCAATGTACTGACCCGTTTCGGGCTGCAACGTCTCATGTTGCAGGTTTTCTTACGTCGAGTAAGTGATACGTTAGGGTTACGATTTCTACACTCAACTTTGCCGTTGGTGTTGATGGGAATCCACAACCTTGTTGCTTCCGCTATATTGGATTGAGGTAATGGTATTTACGTTACGTTATACATGTGATTTACCTCTGTTATAAATCCTTCGAGTACTGTGTGTGTCAGCATACTGATCCAGGGATGACACATAAGCACAGAGACTTGATCCATTCGGGTCGGGTCGCTACAAGATGGTATCAGAGCACATGTTGACTGTAGGACGTGACCCTAGAAACTGGCAAGCCCATAGCAAAGATTTTTCTCTACAACTTTCCCTTTCAAAAAGATCTTTTACCTCTCTTCTCTTCTGAGCTTATTCAAAAATTCCCTTTAGTGAGATCATACCCCTTTCCCTTTTTGACCACTCGAAGATTCGACTGATGAGACCACTCCAAGAAGTACAGGATATCAGACAACCGAGACCATTCGGAATGAAGAGGATTTTACCATACATTATGATAATGGAAACTATAGCTGTTGAAGACTCCGAAGACAAGTAGAATTTGAAGGCTCTGAAGAATTCCCAGATTTATATGACCTAGGAAGGCTACCCCTTATGGAACTTGGCAGACTATGGAAGCTATCAATACCCGAGATCAAGGTGTATCGGAGAAAGACTGAAACAAGGAGTATGAGAACTCGAAGTTTTGTCAAAGAAACCCTAAGGCAGGAGATATCAACTGGCAAGATAGCTCATGGCAATGACAAGGGCAGAAACCCGGTTATCCATGATGTCATCACCATTGATACTGTGGTCACCGAGCTGAGCTAAGCATGCATAGGCAAGGAAGGATTAAATGGTAGAAGGCTGATGGAGCACCTATCAGCAAGATGAAGTTTTAACCTTAGCCAGTGTATCACCAGGATCTGGAGTGTTACATCAAGAAGTTAAGATGGAGCCACAAGAAGCCGTATTTGAAAGTAAGCATTTCGTGAAGAACTTAAGACCAGAAGTTGAAAGCAGCCAAGCTGGAGGAGCTACAACCTCGAGATACCGGAGATTTGTCAGGAACTGAAGGACAGTATGACCATGGCTCATGCCAAGGATTTTGAAACCTAGAGGTTTGGAATGCAATTCCAGAATATTCAAGGATGTCACGAGAGATTTCACGTCAACAGAGATTGATCTGGCAGAAGAACTTGAGAAAGACAAGCATGATCGGAAGAAGCCATTGGAGGCATGAACAAGGCTTGAAGAGTTTGGCGACGTTGACTTTAGAAGACCAAACCCCTGTTATATACCTACGTTAGATGCGGCGTTTGTGAGCTGTCATTTGTTTGATGTTTTTTCCGACAGCCACAAATAAAATCTGTCTTTCAAAACTTTTGTCTGCATTGTGTGCATCTCCCTCTCTATCTCTCTTATCTCACCCTAAACCCACATGGACCCAATAGATGATGAATGGAGATGAGCTTGTATTTTCGGGACCGATGAGTCAATTGGAGACAGACCGATGGATTCAGAACATGGAGGATCATATGGAGAACAACCCTATAGTCGGAACGGATATGGCCCAGCATGCTCTTCAATGCTTTGAAAGAGGTGCTGCTACTTGGTGGAGGATGTACCAAACCATCAATGGATGGCAAGGAGTAACCACTTGGAAAGAATTTAAGTTGACTTTGCTAAAGTCACAGTTTGTGTCCCAGAAGTTGAAGCCTTATGGAAAGGACATGAAGAAACCTTGTGCATGCAAGATTTGTGGAGAAATAGGACACACCCATAAAGAACACAAGGATGAATGCCCTAATTGTGGAGGAAGTCACCCAGTTGAAGAATGCCCAGCTAGGCAGATCACTTGTTTATTGTGTGAAGGGACTACCCACTACCCTGCTCAGTGTCACATTTACCCCTTGGTACAAAGAACCATCCAGCAGAAGAAAGAAGAAATGAAAGGAGCCCTCATGGAAATTTTAGAAGAAGCTGTGATGGAGAACACACCTAAGGAGGGCCGAAGTAAACCCTGCACCAAGTCTTGCTATTCATGTGGAGAAGAAGGACACATCTCCCAGAATTGTATGAATGGGAATCTAGTAGAATTCCCGACAGAGGAAGTAGAATATGACCCACAGGAGATAGAAGCCCTGATTGGAATGGAAAAGTCCAGAAAGAGAAGTAGACTGGATTCCAGGAAGGACCTAAGTCATATCACCTGTTACAGGTGCAAGGAGTCAGGGCACTACCTCAACAATTGCCCAAAAGGGAAACCTCGATACTTGCCAGAAGTAATATGTTTCAGTTGTAATGGAGTAGGGCACTTTGCCAGAGGTTGTCCGAAGGAGAAGGAGACTTGTGATAAATAGTTGAGTTTGTAACAGAAGTAATATAGTAGTGGTAGTGAGAACATTTTCTTTTATATAGAGTTATTGAGTTGAGGCATGTAATGGAAAAACAGGAGATTGTAATGATTTGAGAATTAATAAAGTTAGCCTCGTTGGTACTGATATGGATTTTATGAGTTGTTACTCTATGAAGAAGGATTTTGCCCATTTTTGAGGATAAGAGAAATATGGTCTATAGAAGATTTGTGCATTTTAAGGGTGGTAGTACCCTGTAATGGATTTCGGACAAAATGAATACGAGTTTTGTCTCGATATGTGTGATGCGCCAAGAGTATGTGGGATGAAGTTGGAGGCCGACAGTTGTTTGGACCAAAGGAGTCAGAAGAGAATGTTAAGTTGATTCGAGATATACTGAAGGTAGCTCAGTCCAGACAGAAGAGTTATGTAGACTCAAAAACTCAAGGACGTAGTCTATGAAAATTGGAGACAGAGCATGTCTTCGTGTGACCCCTCTGCGAGGAGTTAAACAATTTGGAGTTAAGGGACAGTTAGCCCCGAGATTTTTAGGACCATACCGAATTTTGGAGCATATGAGAGAAGTGGCCTACAAGTTTGAGTTACCCGAAGGACTGTCAGGAGTTCAAGATGTGTTTCACGTTTCCCTGTTGAAGAAGCGCCATGCAGAGATGGCCAATATTCCCCTGTAAGGACGCTTGACCGCGGAAAGGATAATGATGTTCCACGAAGTGGAATATGGACTTCATAAGTATAAGTTTTTATCTCGGTATGTGGAATAACCCACGAGGATGAAGAGATGAAGTACTATTGGATATAAACGAGGTATGATGTTAGTAATATGGAGAAATGGCAACCCCATGACAAGTCTGAGTACTCCCGTCTTGGTTTGGTGCCAACAGAAGGAAGGAAGATAGTACAATTGGATGGATTTAAGAATACTAGGAAGTTGGAAGTTGGAATAATGAACAGTTGCCCGATGATAAGTTCAAGGACTACAAGTGATGAGATGGGCCATAACCCACAGGCCCCAGGACCTGCCAAGAAGCAAGCACATTCTTGCTGAAGGAAAAACCCTGGAAGAGGATATACCTTTGCCGATAGATGATCTTATAGGAGTTACGCAAAAACCTGAGAGTTGTGAAGGAATGATAGATGTTTGTCTGGCTTGCAGAATCAATGGATTATTCCGAACTTGGTTCGTCGACGAGAGAAATTCTGCAATGCTCATGAGGATGACCGAGTGTTAGAATGCGAGATTCGCTAAACTGTATACAAGGTAATGATTTGGATTCGGGATGGATTGATCACCATACCGACTTACTCTTATTATTCGCCTTGCTATATGGGATGGTAAATCTGAGTGACTTACCTATAGTAGAGAGACGACGATATTAAACCTTGTTAAACCTTAGAATGGTATAGGTACTTTTCCCTTGTACACGGCAGCTTTGCCAACCGTAGGTTATACGGTGAGGATCAACCCAGACCCATTTCCTGCAAGAGAAACCACAAATTGTTGACCACCATGAGATATCGATAGTTGTTTAGTTTTGGCGCCACACCCGTCAGCTACGAAGACCCAGTCGCGGAATAACCTTACCAAGATGAAAGGAGAGAAGAATTGTGCTAAAGGTTATGCCACTACCAGAAGAGCTTAGATAAGGAATTATCCTGAAGATCTAAGAAGACCGACACTGTCAAGAATAAGGATGGAGTATATGAGTTTTGATGGAACCGTAAAAATGCTTCTAAGAGTGGTAGCCCCCCAGACCCCTTTGATGATCGATGGAATTTTGAGGAGACCCCCAAACCCTAACCTATTTCCTGCTAGCCTCTCCGAATCTCAAGGACGAGATTCCTTTTAAGGGTGGTAGGTTTGTAACATCCCAAAATTCTAAATTTTGGAATGTTATAAACACATAGATAGATTGATTGATTGTTTGATTGATTGCATGAATTGAGTGAATTTCGAATTCTTTTTGAAAGTTAAATGAGAGGGAATAAAAGGACTTTCCCAAACTTTCATATTGGTTTTCTGATCTCCATGAATTCAAATTCTTTTCAAACACTAAACCCCGGAGAGAAGATGACATGACTTATTCCATTTATTTAAATGACAAGGGGTGTTGAAAATATTTGAATTTCATTTGGAAATATTCCAATTCTGAAACTTTATGCGACTCAATGATTTTCACGAGAGAAGATAAAATGACTTCTTCAAATTATATGAAATATGAGTTGGGAGTTTTCTCAAAATTTGAATAGAGGATTATTTGATTTATTTATTTCATCTTCAATAATTTTTCCGTTATAAAAAAAATATAAGAGAGGGAATAATATGACTTTCCCAAAATATAGGAAAAATGAAGATTTAATAAATAGATCAAATTTCGTTTTCCGGTGTTTGTTTGTTTTTCTTTGGATAGGGAAAAATGCGCGTTTTTAAAAATTTTATTTTAGGCCCGGAGAAAAGTTCATTTTGTTCGGCTCATTTTTAGGAGTCGGGGAAAATTTACTTTATTAGTTTTGGAGTCCGATAGATTTTGTTTTTCTGTGTTTTTCCGAGCGCGGAACCGTTTAAAAAAAATCCGAGCGACTTGGGCCAAAGGCCCAAGCCGCCGGCCGGCCAGCCAAGGCCAAGGCCATCGCCGCGCCGCGTGCGTGCCCAGGCTCTAGGAGCCGCCGCCTTTGTCTTTTGGAAGTCCTAGTAGGACTTTTGTCCTACTTCCGTTTATTCCGTTTCTTTTTCTAGATCTTTCCTACTCCTATTCTTATTTCTTGTCCCCTACCCCAAGTCTCCTCACCCCTCCCCAATATAAATACCCCAACACCCCCCTCTCCTCACACCAAAAAACCCAAACCCCCTCTCCTCCCAAGCCGCGCCCCACCCCGCGCCTCCCGCCGCCGCCCTTGCCGCGCCGCCGCCGCCCTGCGTCACCGCCGCCGCCGCACCTTGCCGCGCCGCCGCCGCCCTGCGTCACCGCCGCCGCCGCACCTTGCCGCGCCGCCGCCGCCGCCCACGCCGCCCAACGCCGCCGTCGCCGCCGTTCGCCGGAGGTACCGCGCCGCGTCTCTTCTTTCCCTCAGTTCGGTTTTCTTATAAACTGTTCCGATTCTTTTCTTCTCTACCGATTCGTTTTCTCTCCGATTCTTCGCCAAACCGTTCCGGTCTTCTAGATCGGTTTTTTGTTTCGGTTTTCTTCTCCGAAACCCTAGATCGTATTCGTTTTCTTTTCCGATTTAGTTGCTTTGGACCGTTCGCCGGACCGTTTGTCCTAACGAACGTGATCACCGGATTCTTCTAGGTTAACGAACGTCCGTTCGTATAATCGTTCTTCTTTTTCTTCTCGTCGGATTTATTCCGAGATCGCGATCTCAGATCCGATCTATGTTCTAGTTTATCTTCTCGCCTGTTTATCGGAATCAGGTGATTCAAGCGCCTGGAGTTTCGTTTCGAAACCGCCGTTCCATCTAATCAACTTGAACAAGTTTTGCTACTGTAAAATTTTGACCTAGTTTCAACTTGCTAGAACCGAGTTGTTTCTTCCGCCGTTTGTTTTTGGTTTCTTTGTTCGGTTCATTCTTTCTTTGCAACCGGAGTTCTTAAGTTGAACTATCTGGTTCGTTCTCTTGTTCGAGTTTTAGCTGTGCATTAGATGAGTACTTATTGTGTGGTTACAATTGCTTGATTACGATAGATTGACCGGAGTGTGACGAGTAGATCTATCAAGAGTTTTGAGTGCGCATCATCTTCATCAACATTGCAGGCAACTAACACTTTGATCATACCTTTTCTACAACCCATGTTTTATTGCATTAGATCAATCCTCACACATTGCATGATTAGGATCTAATTAAATTGTGGGATGGGAAGTAGATGAGGTAGAACCTATTACCTGTATTATTATGAAACCTTTGTGAGTTACTTCTATGTTTGGTTATTATTATGCCATGCTATGCTAGTAGACGTGGATTGGGTGAGTGATATCCATTACAGATGTGAGTTGATAATTTTAAAAGGTTTATCTAAGGTGGCAACTTAAACACACATCTGGGTGGATTGAGGCACCTGATGTCTATCAGGACTTGCCTGTTTTTTTTGGACCGCCACCCAGGCTCAAAGGGATCATAAGATCTTTCATGCTAGAAACTTCCGTGTGCAGCCACAAGCCATTATGGGCTCTGGCATAGTTGACTAAGTTGTGCAAACTCTTACGGGGTGGACTAGCAGATGTAGGGGTTGTAGGTGGCACGGTCTACCCCACATGTAAGGTGCTAGCGCTTCTGAAAGACTGTGTCTCGGTCATCCGTTTTCTCAAACACCATGTAGTGCGAGAAAACAAACGGAGGCGATCGAGTCTTGTGGGGAAAAGTGCGCAAACCTCTGGAGAGTAACAAACTAATCATGATTAGCCGTGTCCCCGATTATGGACAACTTGAGTATCTAGTACTTGAAAATCATTGTGAATCTCAACATGTTACTTCTAATTAATGTTGTTGGGTTTTAATTACTTTTAATTGGGATTGAGAATGCTGTCAACCATTCTCAATGTTTCACAACCACCATGATAGTTAAATAAATTTATTCCTTTGCAGTAGGGAAAAATTGGCTTTACGCAAAAACCTTATAACCATAGAGCTTTTCCACCAGCCAAATATGCATGTAGTGATAGCCATTATTCATCATTCTCTATGGTGTGAATTTGCCAGTACATTCAATGTACTGACCCGTTTCGGGCTGCAACGTCTCATGTTGCAGGTTTTCTTACGTTGAGTAAGTGATACGTTAGGGTTATGATTTCTACACTCAACTTTGCCGTTGGTGTTGATGGGAATCCACAACCTTGTTGCTTCCGCTATATTGGATTGAGGTAATGGTATTTACGTTACGTTATACATGTGATTTACCTCTGTTATAAATCCTTCGAGTACTGTGTGTGTCAGCATACTGATCCAGGGATGACACATAAGCACAGAGACTTGATCCATTCGGGTCGGGTCGCTACAGTAGGACAACTTCATCATACAACAATCATACCGTAGGCTAGCTTCTAGGGTTTAGCCTCCTTGATCTCGTGGTAGATCTACTCTTGTACTACCCATATCATCGTGTTCCTTGCCTCCTGTTACCATCCGGCCTAGACGCACAGTTCGGGACCCCCTACCCGAGATCCGCCGGTTTTGACACCGACATTGGTGCTTTCATTGAGAGTTCCTCTGTGTCGTCGCTTTTAGGCCCGATGGCTCCTTCGATCATCAACAATGATGCAGTCCAGGGTGAGACTTTTCTCCTCGGACAGATCTTCATCTTCGGCGGCTTCGCACTGCGGGCCAATTCGCTTGGCCACCTTGAGCAGATCGAAAGCTACGCCCCTGGCCATCAGGTCAGGTTTGGAAGCCTAAACTACACGGCTGACATCCGCGGGGACTTGATCTTTGACGGATTCGAGCCATAGCCAAGCGCGCCACACTGTCTCGATGGGCATGATATAGCTCTACTGCCGAACAGTGCCTTGGAGGCCGCACACGCATCAGTTCCGACTATTGATTCGGAGCCTACTGCGCCGATCGAGGATCAGCGGTTGGACGCTGCCTCAGGGGCTACGATCTCAGAGGCGATCGAGCCGAACTCCAGCCCCACACTCCGCATGGCCCGTGACTCCGAGGAGCCGGATTCCTTTCCGAACTCCGAGCCCCCCGTGCCCCTGCCGATCGAATCCGATTGGGCGCCGATAATGGAGTTCACCGCCGCAGACATCTTTCAGCACTCGCCCTTCGGCGACATCCTGAATTCGCTAAAGTCTCTCTCTTTATCAGTAGAGCCCTGGCCGGACTACGGTCAGCAAGGATGGGATTCGGATGATGAAGAAATTCAAAACCCACCCACCACCCACTTCGTAGCCACTGTCGACGACTTAACCGACATGCTCGACTTCGACTTCGAAGACATCGACGGTATGGATGACGATGCAGGAGACAACCAAGAACCAACACCTATAGGGCATTGGACAGCCACCTCATCTCACGATGTGTACATGGTGGATACCCCTAAAGGAAGAAACAACGAGGAAAACGGGGATGGAAAGAGGGACCGATCTCTCGAAAAACAATCAAAGCGTCGGCGTAAACGCCGACCCAAGCTCCGCCTCGATAAAGACCCAGCCATAGAGCAGGATGAGCCGGTAGACGACGAGCATGCCTTAGAGCAACCGTCCCAACAAGACAACCCGGATAGAGAAACCGAACATCCCTCCCCCGGCAAAAATGGCATTCCGGACGACCCTACGCCGGACAAGCCCACGAAGCAGAAGAACCTCCACAAACGGCTCATTGCAACCGCACGCAGCCTGAAAAAGTAGAAGCGGAAGCTAAAAACTGCGGAAGATGCACTCAGGATCAGATGGAGTAAAGTAATCAATACCGCAGACAAATACGGCGACAGTCGCCGCACTAAAAGCTATCCGAAGAGAAAGCTACTGCCTGAATTCGACGAGGAGGCCTTAGAGCCCTCGCATTCCAAAAGTGAGAAAGCCACACGGTCAGATAGACGACCCCATGGCCAGCATAAAGCGGCAAGCAGCGCCGCACTTAAGCCGGCATGCGACCCACTTAAGGATTCGCATCATCGCCCAGCCAGGTCCATTTACGGGCCAAGAAAGCAAGCTCTCGTAAGCAATGCAATAAAGCCATTATCAGAATCCGGCACACCCAAATATAGGGGTGCCGCACACCCCCTATGTTTCACCAATGAGGTCCTGGATTACGAATTTCTAGCGGGATTCAAACCCGTAAACATAGAGGCATATGATGGAACAACAGACCCTAGAGTCTGGATCGAGGATTATATCCTCCACATACATATGGCTAGAGGAGATGACCTCCACGCCATAAAATACTTACCCCTCAAGCTTAAAGCGCCAGCCCGGCATTGGCTCAAAAGCCTTCCTGAAAACACAATCAGAAGTTGGGAAGAGCTCGAGGACGCTTTCCGAGCAAATTATCAAGGGACCTATGTCCACCCTCCGGATGCAGACGATCTTAGTCACATAACTCAACAGCCCGGAGAGTCAGCTCGGCAATTCTGGAATAGATTTCTTACTAAAAAGAATCAGATAGTCGACTGTCCGGACGCTAAAGCCTTAGCGGCTTTCAGGCATAATGTCCGAGACGAATGGCTCGCCAGACACCTCGGCCAAGAAAAACCAAGAACAATGGCCGCACTAACAAGCCTCATGACCCGCTTTTGCGCAGGAGAGGACAGCTGGTTGGCAAGATGCAGCACCAGTGAACCAAGTACATCCGAAACTAGGGATGGAAACGGAAAACCGCGACGCAATAAGCACCATCGCCGGACCAAGGAAAAAAGTCCGAAGAGCACACAGTCAACGCCGGATTCAAAAGCTCACGACAGAATCAGAGAAAGCCGCCCCTCCAAGATAACAGGGACGACCTATCCAACCTAAACAAAATCTTGGATAGGATATGTCAAATACACAGCACTCCTGGAAAGCCTGCTAACCATACCCACAGATATTGTTGGGTTTTCAAACAATCCGGCAGACTCAATGCCGAACACAAGGGGCTCGACACACCATGCGAAGACGAGGACGAACCCCAAAAGCAAAGTACCAGGAAGCAAAAGAATTCCCCACAAGAAGTAAAAACAGTAAACTTACTCCACATAAAAAAACGTGCGGCGCCCATAAAGGTACGCGCCCCATGGCCTATCCCAAAGGAATCCCGCCACTAGTTGTCAAAACCAATCATCTTCGATCATCTAGATTATTCTAGAAGTATCAGGAACCCAGGCTGGACTGCCCTGGTACTCGATCCAATAATTGGCAGACTCCAGTTTTCAAATGTCCTTATGGACGGTGGCAGCAGACTCAACCTGATATATGAGGACTCAATCCGCCACATGGGGATCGACCCAAAAAGAATTCGCCACAGCAAAACCTCCTTTCAAGGAGTAACGCCAGGTCCGAACACCCATTGATGGGTTTTCTCCGGCTCGAGGTTATTTTCGGCTCTGCCAATAACTTCCATCGCGAAAAGCTAACTTTCCACATCGTCCCATTCTCAAGTCGCTACCAAGCACTACTGGGATGCGAAGCTTTCACCCGCTTTAACGCAATACCGCATTATGAATCTCTTACGCTTAAGATGCCCGGTCCATGCGGCATCATATCCTTAAAGGGGAAGCAGTGAGAACACCTCCCCCAAGCAGAGGATTGTGCGGCCGCTTTAACAGCCCCACAATACAATGGCTTCACCAGCTAGAACATCGGAACAGGTCATTAAGACCACGGACATGGATAGACGAGTCCGGTACACAAGTATCGTTGATAAAGGCTTAGTGGCCATATACCCCTGCACTAGGGGCTTCAGACATATAAAATAAGAGAAAATAAAGCTCAATTTTTCATATTTTACTTTACACTTTGTTTATTTCATATAACTTTTGTTCGGCACGCCCCTTTTTCAACTTAGTTGCTCTCTTTTTACAGATGAACGTCGTGCTGCGCCCGTCCAGGATACGGCACAATGGAGACACAGGCGCAGACGTGCAGTAGGGACCCGTTCCAAGGATTCTTTTCAGATTAAGACCCTGCGTAAACCTTTTTTACTGTCTCTTGTTGATACACATCCCCTGGTTCTATGACCAAGGAGGAGGCTGGCGTCTTGGCATGTGGCCACGTCAGAATTCTTGCGCGTACCTGGACACTAGGGGCTTATACCTTAAAGCGTTACCTCGCCCGCTCTCATAAATACCGAATACCTTAGGGAGTGTTCGGCGTCGCGAGTTTGGCCTTATATGCATCAGCTCCGAGTCATGATTTTGGTCAAATGTTGGGTTGCCTGGCTCCTGTGTTCGGCCGCCTTACGTTCCGCTCTATCGGCTAAGGCGGCACCAGGAGAACTACTATGATTGTGCCCTGGTTCGGCCAGGCGAGCACCTCAGTAGAGAAAGCCGAAAACCGACTGTCATGATATGGCGTGAGACTGGTCAACCACTCGATGACTCTCCGGAATCTGTAGGATTCCTCCACATTAACTAAGGGCCGTTTCCCGGCCAGGCACATACACGCCCTGAATTCGGGCAAGCACAGTTGCCACCAGGGGCTACCTAAATAGTCCCATTGTCAAGCTCCTATGGCTAAGTGAAAGTGTTAAAGCATTATAGTCCGGCTGCCTAGCTCGCTGCGCTATCACCTCCTTTGTAGGACCAAGACGTTGGATTAAATGTGAAAATGCGCCTTCTGCGAGCACCCCCGCACTATGTGCGTGGGGGCTGAAGCAAACGACTGCAATCTTTCAGATTTTGTATATATATCTTAAAACGGCCGCACAGGAGGTGTTCCAAATACATGAAGGCACAAGTATAAAAGGCTACTACAATTCATCAAAACATTGCTTTATAATTACATATGCTATCAGAACATAGCATCCTTCGAGCACCGCGCCTCTATTACACGAGCACCTTCAAGGACTTCCTGAAAATAGTGCTCGGAGGGTACTTGGCTTTTTTCCGAATCTCAGGATGCAACAACGGTGGTCTCCATCTCTGCCCAGTATGTCTTGACACGGGCAAGAGCCATCCGTGCGCCCTCTATGCATGCTAACCTCTTCATCGCATTGATACGTGGCACCGCGTCAAGGAATTGCTGCACCAAGCTGAAATAACTTTTCGGCTCCGATCTCCCCGGCCACAGATGACCCATGACGTACTTCATGGTGAGTCCGGACAATCTATTCAGTTCGGCCCATTGAGCCAGACGATCGTCCACTGCCAGTGGACGCTCTGGATTCTGAAACTGCGACCAGAAAAGCCTTTCCACTTCGCGATCTTCTTGATCTCAAATGTATTCGGTCGCATCAGCAGCACTCACTGCCAAATCCAGATAGGTGTCCTCCGCACTCCACATCCGGTCCAACGGAGCAAACTTCGGATCGCCAAACTTCCTCCGCAGCATAAAGGGCTTTCCAGCCGCAATCTGTCCGGCCTGACGCAGCTCCTCCTTCGCAGCTCTCATCGCAGAGCGAGCGTCCTTGGCATCAGCAATGGCCTTCTCTAAGTCCGTCTGTCTCGCCCGGTCTTCTTTCTCAAGAAACTTGCAATGGTCAGCAGCACTTTTTAACTTCACGGCCATCTCCTTCTTGCTTCGGCAGTGAGCGGCCTGTTCGGCTCTCAGCTCTTCAAGGGCCTTCTCGGCAGCCGCATCACTTTTCCTGGCTTGTTCCTTAGCTCAGGCAAGTTTCGCCCGAAGACTCTCCATGGCGGCCGCACCATCTGCGTCAAGCACACACATTGTAAGATACTGGCATAAAGCTCCTCTTACCAGATGCTGCCCGAGGAATTGCATACCTTGAGCCTCATCAAGCCGCTCGTTGACGAGCGCGATGTCGGCATCTGCCACGTCAAGCTGCCGCTTTAGTTCGACAAAATCATCAGTTCGGCTCGATTCCGGACACTTCGCCACCTGTATACAAAGGCGACATTTTTGACCTGGGATTATGATCCTCTGCGCGTCGTCAATTTTGACAACACACAGAGTCTCAGGGGTTACTATCTACACAGGGCGCATCTTGTTTATGCGCAACTGACAAAGAAGTACATTATCAAACGTACCTCAAAACCCGTCAGCAAACTTCTGACGGCCTCATGCAATCCACTTTTCGCGGACGAAATCCTTCCAATCACCGTACCCATCAATGCACGGTGCTCCTCTGAGATAGAAGCTCACCCCAGCAGAATCATCAGCTCCTCCGACCACGCATCGGACGGTGCCAGACTCGTCCTATGACCTCCATCGAAGGCCGGACGCGGAGAACCTTGGGGGGACATATGGCTACCTTCCACCCCTGCCGGATTCGGAGAAACCCTCCGCGATGACACCTTAGGGTCGCTCGCCTCGCCAGGCGGTATGGCAGGGGGAGGCGTTCCACTCTCCATCATCTCCGGAAGAAGATCCCCCGAAGACGAGCTCCGCTGAGAAGGGCTGAGGTCCGAGCTACAAAGTAAAATTTCGGTTAATCTTCTCAGATAAAGAGCAAGGATTTATCTCATCCCTCTAAAGGAAAATCTTTCTCTACTTACGGGTCGCTGGAGGGCTGATCCCTTCGAGGGCGTAGTTCGGCCGAGGATCTCCCCGGCGTCGGACCCTCTGACGAGGACTTTTCCCCCCGCTTTGAGGCCATGGTATCCGAGTCGTCAGAGGCAGCCCTCTTCTTCCCCTTAGGAGAGGAATTGTCGGTTCCTCCCTTCGGAGCAGCCTCCTTCGAGGAGGCCATAGTTTCCTTGTCCTCCCCCTCACTTCCCTCCAAAGGCACGATCTTCAACATCTTGACTAGCACGGGATCTGGCCTGGTCTCAGGAAGGGGAGCCGGACACCTGATCAGCTTTGCCTTCGCTATCCACCCCTGTTTAAAAGGACAGCTCTTTTAGGGGCGAATTTATGACAATTTTACGGATAGCGAGTCCGGGCACAAGGTTACTTACTTGAGTATCCGGGCGATTGCAGCTTAAACCTGCGTCCTCGGTCAAATCCGGACACATTGCTTGTGATCCGAAGAACATTTTATACATCTCCACGGGCGTTGCGCCCATAAAATGCTGGAGAGCTCGTGGTCCCTCCGGATTAAACTCCCACAGGCAAAGGGAGCGACGTTTGCCGGGCAGTGTTCGACAAATCAGCATGACCTGCGTCACCTTGACTAGGTTGAGGTCTCTTTCTAAGAGATCCCTAATGCGGCCCTGCAACAAGGGCACGTCTTTGGATAACCCCCAATCTAATCCTTTGTTGACCCATGACGCTAGCCGTGGTGGGGGACCTGAGCGAAAGGCAGGAGGCGCCACCCACTTGGTGCTCCTGAGAGCGGTTATATAGAACCACTCTCGTTTCCACAAGCCGAGCTCCTCTTGAAAGGAGCCCTCGGGCCATGGAGCATCAGCATTCTTACTTTTGACAGCGCCTCCGCACTCTGCGTGCACTACAAGAAATATGTCAACTTATGACCTTCTGTCAGTGACCCTGGAAGGATTGGTCATAAATCTATGACCATTTTAGACCAATTGGTCAAAAGCTGTTCGGGGGGCTCCAAACCCTAAACCATTGCGACCATTTTGGTCAGAAAGGTCATAATTTCCATGCACGAAATGGTAATAAAGCAGATAGCACTAGTCCACTGCTTTATTTCTAGCTGATCATGACCAATATAGATGGTCATAACCTTGTCAATTGTGGTGGATTGGTATGACTTGGCGCCACCTCATCAGTTTTGCCTATGTGTCATGTCCATGTGTCAATTTTTGCCCTAGGTTGTGAAGCAACCTATATTTCTGTCATTCCGAAAATTCCCAAAAAAATCTCATAAATTCTTTGGGTCATATCTTCATCAAATATGTAAAAATACTTCCTTGCCTAGTTCAAAAATAATTCAACAATATTCATTTTCCTATTCTGTTCACAAAATCACTTTATGAAGGAAGTGCTATTTATATATTCTTGATTGCCCTCGGAATTCTTGGGCACTCTTTCCTATCCAAATCATTGCCGCATGACGAAATTCAGCTCCATTTGCCTGGGAAATCTTGCTCGGCAAATTTCCAAAGTTTTTGTCCACCTAGAAGCATTGTGAAGGAAGTACCTTTATATATCCAAATGACATGAAATTTATACAGTACCTTCATATGCCCAAATTATCACCCTCCTCCAAATTGCAGCTCAGGAAAATTATCTATGTGAGCCCAGGTTCAATTTATATTTTATGGCCAGATTGGCACGTTGCAAAGCAAGTGTTATCTAGACCCCTCCTATTAACCTCAAACTCTTTGGGCACTCTTCCATACCCAAATCATTGCGACATGATAATATTCAGCTCCATTTTCCTAGTAAATCTTTCTCAGGAAATTTCCAAAGTTTCTACCTCGAGAGAAGCTTTGTGAAGTAAGTACTATCTAGGCTTACCCAAATGATCTGAAAATCTACCAAGGCATAACCATACCTATGTAACTTACCTACACCAAATTTGAGCTCATTTCATTCATCCAATTTCTCTCACTAGTTTTCCCAAGTTTCTGTCCATAGAAGAGCATTGTGAAGGAAGTACCACTTTGGCATGTCCAAATGGTATCAATTTTCTACGGTGCTTTCCAATGCCCAAATAACCATCCTCAACCAAATTTCAGCTCAATCCATTCATTATTTTGAGCCCAGCTTCAACATTCATACTTCTGTCCAGTGTGGTACTTTGCAAAGCAAGTACCACCAAGGATCCTCCTTTTGATCTGAAAATTTGCGAAGACATTCTTCTTAGTAGATGATCATCCTCAGCAAAAACTCACGCCCATTGGCCATGTGCATTTTCCGTACCGCTAATCAAACACTTGGCTGCTAATTCATGTTTGAGCATCGATCAGTCTCCTCGTGAGAATCTTATGTTGTAATTTTCTTCCTAGAACCTACCTGTGGAGTGCCCAACCCACTATACATGCCTAGGCTGCCCAGAACACATGGCAATGCCATGGTCACGCGGTGACCACGCGGCAGGCATGCGAGTTTACGCGCTCTAGAGTTGGGGGTCTTGGCCACCGCCCAAACCTCGACGTATCGCCATCAAACCATGTATTTATGATTAAATAGGTACTTATGTAACTATAAATGATTTTTGGAAAAAATAAATAGTAAACTATGAGGCAGCTACAGTTCAAATTTGACCCGCTTCCTACTGAATCGGCGGGAATTTGTCTTTTTCACCAGAGGTGGATCAAAACTTTTGACGCCCAACCATTTTGTCAATTGTGCATTAAATATGGCCTAGTATTTTAGAAAAATGATTTGTTCCAATTTTGCAACAATTATTTGGGAGGTCCTTCACAAAAAAACCTCCTTTTGGGCACTCGAAAAATGGAAAATGGTTTTTTCGTCCAAAAAAATGAAAACTTCCTTAGGCAATATTGTTTGCCATTCCAATATGCACCCTTGTGCACAATATGAGATCATTTGAACAAACTATGCCATGAATGTGGCCATATGATTGATCATTTGACTTGAAAGCCATGAATCTTCACGCATGATAGCTCATTTCTGAGAACACTTTTTTAAAAGAATTGCCGTATTACAAGTTTATTATTTTTCCTAGTAACTTGGTCATATATAATGCCACAATGCGAAGGTTTTCCAATTTTTTGATTTTTTTGATTTTTTTATGCCCGTTTCAAAATGTGGTCAAAACGGCGGGAATGACCATTCCTAGAAATGATTTTTGAAAAAAATAAAGAGCAAACTACAAGGCAGCTACAGTTGAAATTTGACCCACTTCCAACTGAATCGGCGGGAATTTGTCTTTTTCACGAGAGGTGGATCAAAACTTTTTACACCCAACCATTTGGTCAATTGTGCATTAAATATGGCCTAGTATTTTATAAAAATGATTTGGTCCAATTTTGCAACAATTATTTGGGAGGTCCTTCACAAAAAAACCTCCTCTTGGGCACTCGAAAAATGGAAAATGTTTTTTGTCCAAAGAAAATGAAAACTTCCTTAGGCAACATTGTTTGCCATTCCAATATACAGCCTTGTGCACAATATGATATCATTTGAACAAATTATGCCATGAATGTGGCCATAAGATTGATCATTTGGCTTGAAAGCCATTGATCTCCACACGTGATAGCTCGATTTTGAGAACACTTTTTTTGAATAATTGTCGTATTACAAGTTTGTTATTTTTCCTGGGAACTTGGCCACATATAATGACACAATGCGAAGGTTTCCCAATTTTTTGATTCTTTTTGAAATTTTTATACCCGTTTCAAAATGCGGTCAAAACGGCGGGAATGACCGTTCCTAGCTAGTTGTTGAATCTTGAAATTTTTTTGGTGTTTCTCTGATTAAATAGGTACTTATGTACGTAGAAATAATTTTTGGAAAAAATAAATAGCAGACTATGAGGCAGTTGCAGTTCAAATTTGACCCTCTTCCAGCTGAATCGGTGGAAATTTGTCTTTTTCACGAGGGGTGGATCAAAACTTTTTACACCCAACCATTTTGTCAATTGTGCATTAAATATGTCATGGATGTGGCCATAAGATTGAGCACTTGGGTTGAAAGCTATGAATCTTCATACATGATAGCTCATTTCTGAGAACACTTTTTTAAAATAATTGCCGTATTACAATTTTATTATTTTTCCTGGTAACTTGGTCACATATAATGACACAATGCGAAGGTTTTCCAATTTTTTTATTTTTTTATGCCTGTTTCAAAATACGGTCAAAACAGCAGGCATGACCGTTCCTAGCTAGAGGTTGAATATTGGAAAACTTTTGATTTTTCTCTGATTAAATAGATACTTAGGTACCTAGAAATGATTTTTGAAAAAAATAAAGAGCAAACTATAAGGCAACTGCAGTTCAAATTTAACCCGCTTCCTACTGAATCGGCAGAAATTTGTCTTTTTCACGAGAGGTGGGTAAAAGCTTTTCACACCCAACCATTTTGTCAATTGTGAATTAAATATGTACTACTATTTTATAAAATTGATTTGGTACAATTTTGCAACAACTATTTGGTAGGTCCTTCACAAAAAAAGCTCATTTCAGGCACTCAAAAAATGGAAAATGATTTTTTCGTGCAAAGAAAATGAAAACTTCCTTAGGCAACATTGTTTGTCATTCCAATATGCACCCTTGTGCATATAATATGAGATCATTTGAACAAACTATGCCATGGATGTGGCCATACGATTGAGCGCTTGGGTTGAAAGCCATGAATCTTCATACATGATAGCTCATTTCTGAGAATATTTTTTTAAAATAATTGCCGTATTACAATTTTATTATTTTTCCTGGTAACTTGGTCACATATAATGACACAATGCGAAGGTTTTCCATTTTTTTGATTTTTTTGAATTTTTTATGCCCATTTCAAAATACGGTCAAAACGGCGGGCATGACCGTTCCTAGCTAGTGGTTGAATCTTGGAAAACTTTTGATTTTTCTCTGATTAAATATATACTTATGTACCTAGAAATGATTTTTGGAAAAAATAAAGAGCAAACTATAAGGTAGTTGCAGTTCAAATTTAACTCGCTTCCTACTGAATCGGCAGAAATTTGTCTTTTTCACGGGAGGTGGATAAAAGCTTTTCACACCCAACCATTTTGTCAATTGTGAATTAAATATGTACTAATATTTAATAAAATTGATTTGGTACAATTTGGTAACAACTAGTTGGTAGGTCCTTCACAAAAAAGCTCATTTGAGGCACTCGAAAAATGGAAAATGGTTTTTTTGCCAAAAATCTCATTTCTCACGACACCTTTTAAAATATATTTATCTTTTTTCATGTTTGTTATTTTTTCTGAGAACTTGTTCACATTTTGGTGACATAATGAGAAGGTTTTCTATTTTCTTTTTGAATTTCTCAGGTCATAAAATAGCTGACATGATTTTAACACATTATTTTTAGGCAACTATGACCTATTTAGATGGTCATAACATCATACTGCATTCTGATTGGTTCCTAGACGTCTCACGCGGATCGTGCATCATACGCCGTCGGATGCTCGAGGATCCAACGACTGTCCTCAACCCTTCTAGACCAACCCCAAAACCCTAGCTGGTCATTTTCCATCCACCCCCCGCCTCCTTTCTCTCCTCGCTGTCTCACCCGATGGAGAGAGAGCGAGAGCTGGTCATTTCTCCTCGCTGCCTCCTCCCTTCTAGATCGCTGCCGCCACCTCCCTCCAGCGAAGCTCGCCGCCGTCCATGGCAACCCCCACGCCCTACTCCTCTCCCCCTCCCCTTCACCCACCCAACCAAACCAACAAGCCCACCCGGCACCCCTTCCTCCTCCAAGAAAAGCAAATCCGCGCCCTCTCCCCTCGGATCCATGGCGCTGCTCAGCGCCGGCACGGCCACGGCGGCGTGGGCGGCCCGGCGGGCGCGCGTGGTCGCTCCGGCGCTGACGGCAGCGGTGTGGGCATGCCAGATGGTTGTGGGTCGCCCCAGGGAGATCCGGCGCGCGCGGCGAGATTCACCTCTTCCTCCCTCCACCTCAAGCACCAGATCCACTCGGGCAGCAGCTCAGGCCACTGTCAGATCCACTCCTCTCATCCTCCTCCTCCTCTTCTCCTTCAATCTCCCCTCCCTCTCACCCCCGTCTCTGTCTCTGCAGGTAGTACAGGAGGAACGACAACCAGCGACGGGATGAAGCTGCAGGATCTGCTGCAGGATCCACCACAGGGACGGGATGAACCAGCGACGGGATGAAGCTGCAGGTAGTACAGGCCATGGCGACCCACCACAGTCTTCAAGACCTCGACGGCTCTCTGCTGAAGGATCTGCTCCGAGCCCCTCAAGCCGCCCATCTTCAAGGTGATTCTCCACCCGACGCACTCCATCCATCTTCTTGTTCTTTAATTTTATTTTCCCCAGATGGATTCCTAAGATGTGGCTGTAGCTGCTCCTCTCACTAGGCTGTAGGCTGCTGTAGCACGTACTACTTCACATGGGTTGTTTCCTCTGAAATTTGTAGTATGTGATGTGATGCCAGTGGAGTGGATTTGCATTCTAATGACTTGAATTGCAGTCGTGCCTTGTCTGCTAATCAAAGGGAAAGATGCTTCATCTGTTCTTGGTAGGATGAACAAATGACACCTTGTAGTTACAGGGTTTTGATTGGTTGCGTGCGGCAACTGCATATGTAAAATTCACTCATTCAGGACCCAGTTTCCAATCTAGTCTGTGTATTAGTGACATGCTAGTTTGGCACATACTGCATATAGAAAGCAGGCCAAGTTTCCTGCCATCTACTCTGAAATTTAAGTCACTGGATCAACATTTCCATGGCATATGTTGCGTTTTTCCATCTATACTTTGTGAATGCAGTCATTCCTTGTTTGCTCCTCAAAGGAAAAGATGGTGTTCCGTTCACCTCTCTGAATGCTTCTATTGTAGAGCATAGCTTGCATCATTATTTTTACCTATTTTTGACCTCTCGTTCTGAAATACATCTAGTAGGTGCGACTAGTACTATGTTATTCTCCTACATATACCTATATATGCATCTGAAAGGGCAAGTACTTGGACGACCTTGACAACATCATACTGATTGTAATAACTTGCATAAGACTCTGTATTCGAAGACTTCTCACAATTTATAATGCAATTCTAAACAGTAGCATATGTCTATGTACCCTGCTGGGAATTTTCACTCTATATAAAAATTTGAGAGGCAAATGTTGGGAGTTTCAGTCTTGTCTGATGGCTAGGAACTCAACTCTGCTTCTTGTTGTTTGAGTTTCAGGCTTGTTGCATAGTTTGTAGCTTCAAGTGTACTCTGGCTTCTAGCCAAAGTGCACTACAAATTATTATAGAATTACAAAGTGTACTCAACATTGCACCTTACACATTCTTTTCTTGTGAAATCGAATGCCATGACTGAGCATTCTTTTATCAAGTTGCTGTACACTTACTCTACTTGAGGCTACTATATAACTTGTTCCTTTTCACTTGATGTACATAGCATGCAAAATTATTATTTTTGAGTTTCTCATTGCGTCATCTTGCTGGTGAAACATGCCAACCAAGGATCTGCGGCAGTCCAATTCCTATAGCTGGCTGATACACTTTTTGAAGCATTGCATTTTTCTTATAGCTGGCTGATACACTTTTTGCTGGCATTCCGTGGCAGCATTTGCAGATCTTGAGGCATGCATGTGGCTGGAAGAAACACTCAGGAGAAGCACCCTGACGTCAAGCAGGTCTCCAAGAAGTGAAGAAGCATTAGTTCTAGCTCATTGGAGCTAGTTATACTCTGATAGATAGTTATATTTTGATATTTAGTTGTGTTCTTGGTGGCAGTAAACCTGATGTGAAGTATGTTCGATTATAAACGTGGCGTATGTATGATTGTAAGGTGCCAAATTTGGTTGTTGAAGTATTACTTCTGTTTTCAGTCAGTTCTAATTTAAATATTTGTTTTTATTTACTGGAAAATCAAAATCTGAAGAACATGACTCTGACCATTGGGACCCACTCAAACCCATCTGACTATTCGATCTGTCTTAAAAAAACAAATGTAATTGTTGAGCCAAAAAGGTCATGGCCCAAAAACGAAAGGCCCAATTGTTGGTTCAAGCCAATGTAGAAATCAAAACTATTAGAAAAAATAACCCATGTAGCTAGAGAAAATATATAGTAAAAAGGCCGAATTGTTGGGCTAGGCCCATGTAGAAAATCGAATTGGACCGGGCTGAATCTTGTGCCACATCAGATTGCCACGCTGGATGCCTACGTGGCCTGGGGAGGTTGCTAGTGACCAAAATGCCACAGTAGACGTATTTTGGTCATAAACGTCTACGACCATTCCAGAAGAAAGGTCGCTATAGTCAGTTTATGACCGCCAGCTTTTGACCTTATGTTTTTTGTCACAAAAAGGTCACAAATTGAAAACAGTGACCATTCAGTGACCAATAGTGCTGGTCACAAGTTGACATATTTCTTGTAGTGGTGCCGTCCCTCGATCATCTTCGGCTCCACTCCAAAAGTCTTGAGCCATAATCCGAAGTGAGGAGTAACACGGAGGAACGCTTCGCACACAACGATGAATGAGGAAATGTGGAGGATGGACTCCGGAGCTAAGTCATGAAATTCCATCCCATAATAGAACATCAGCCCCCTCACGAAGGGATCCATCGGGAAGCCTAACCCCCGAAGGAAGTGAGACATGAACACTACGCTCTCACCGGGCTGGGGACTGGGAATAGCCTGCCTTTGAGCAGGCAACCTATGCGAAATTTCGATGGTCAAGAACTTAGCCTCTCTCAACTTTAGCACGTCCTCCTCCATGACGGAGGAGGGCATCCATCGGCCTTCAAGGTCGGAACCGGACATTGTCGAAGGTCCGAAGCGCCTGGAATCTAGAGCCTAGGGTGTTGGAACTTGAGGTGACGGGCGAACTTGTTTTGAGATTGGAGAAAAGGAGTAAGGCCCTGGTCTCTTTATAAGAGGTTGAATACCAGGGGCCCCCCCCCCCCCCCGTAACCGTTTGGGACTCGCCTTTAATCAAGAAGACATGCTAACGGGCACGATTGGGTTACCCACGTCCGTATTGATGAGAATCCCGTAAATAAAGGGGAAACGATCTCTGCTTTGACAAGATGTGCCAAGGAAACCGCCTCGCAAAACATGTTGAGGTGGAAAAGTGAAAACGATTCGAATAAAGGCTTGGCCATAGTGTGATGTCACGCTGCGGAATACGTCAGCAGATTAGATTTGTGTTAATATTATTCTCTCTGTGGCAATACGTGGAAACTTATTTTGCAGAGCCGGACACTACTCTTGGTGTTTACAAACTTTTATGAAGAAGTTGGAGGAGGAACCCGCCTTGCAATGCCGAAGACAATCTATGCGCCAGACTCGTCGTCATTGAAGCCTGGTTCAGGGGCTACTGAGGGAGTCCTGGATTAGGGGGTGTTCGGGTAGCCGGACTATACCTTTAGCCGGACTCCAGGACTATGAAGATACAAGATTGAAGACTTCGTCCCGTGTCTGGATGGGACTTTCCTTGGCGTGGAAGGCAAGCTTGGCGATGCGGATATTCAAGATCTCCTACCATTGTAACTGACTTTGTGTAACCCTAACCCTCTCTGGTGTCTATATAAACCGGAGGGTTTTAGTCCGTAGGACAAATTCATCATACAACAATCATACCGTAGGCTAGCTTCTAGGGTTTAGCCTCCTTGATCTCGTGGTAGATCTACTCTTGTACTACCCATATCATCAATATTAATCAAGCAGGACATACGGTTTTACCTCCATCAAGAGGGCCCGAACCTGGGTAAAACATCGTGTTCCTTGCCTCCTGTTACCATCCAGCCTAGACGCACAGTTCGGGACCCCATACCCGAGATCCGCCGGTTTTGACACCGAAAGGTGGGTTTATGGTACCAGCGAATGTTGCATGGTACTAGAGAGGCTAGCAATGGTGGAAGGGTGAGAGTGCGTATAATCCATGGACTCAACATTAGTCATAAAGAACTCACATACTTATTGCAAAACTCTATTAGTTATCGAAACAAAGTACTACGCACATGCTCCTAGGGGGTAGATTGGTAGGAAAAGACCATCGCTCTTCCCCACAGCCACTCATAAGGAAGACAATCAATAAATAAATCATGTTGCGACTTCATCACATAACGGTTCACCATACGTGCATGCTACGGGAATCACAAACTTTAACACGGGTATCTCTCAAATTAACAACTACTCAACTAGCATGACTCTAATATTATCATCTTCATATCTCAAAACAATCATCAAGTATCAAATTCTCATAGTATTCAATGCAATCTATATGGAAGTTTTTATTATACCCAGCTTGGATGCCTATCATATTAGGACTAATTTCATAACCAAAGCAAATTACTATGCTGTTCTAAAGGACTCTCAAAATAATATAAATGAAGCATGAGAGATCAATAATTTCTATAAAATAAAACCACCACCGTGCTCTAAAAATATATAAGTGAAGCACTAGAGTAAAATTATCTAGCTCAAAAGATATAATTGAAGCACATAGAGTATTCCAATAAATTCCGATTCATGTGTGTCTCTCCAAAAGGGTGTGTACAGCAAGGATGATTGTGGTAAACTAAAAAGCAAAGACTCAAATCATACAAGACGCTCCAAGCAAAACACATGTCATGTGGTGAATAACAATATAGCCTCAACTAAGTTACCGATAGACGAAGGCGAAAAAGGAGATGCCTTCCGGGGCATCCCCAAGCTTAGGATTTTGGTTGTCCTTGAATTTTACCTTGGGGTGCCTTGAGAATCCCCAAGCTTAGGCTCTTGCCACTCCTTATTCCAAAATGCATCAAATCTTTTCCCAAAAACTTGACAACTTCACAACACAAACTCAACAGAAAATCTCATGAGCTCCGTTAGTATAAGAAAACAAACCACCACTTTAAGGTACTATAATCAAATCATTCTTTATTTATATTGGTGTTAAACCTACTGTATTCCAACTTCTGTATGGTTCATACCCCCCGATACTAGCCATAGATTCATCAAAATAAGCAAACAACACACGAAAAACAGAATCTGTCAAAAACAGAACAGTCTGTAGCAATCTGTAGGTTTATAACACTTCTGTAACTCCAAAAATCCTGAGAAATTAGGACATGCTAAATAATTTGTTTATTGATCTACTGCAGTTGGAATCAGTATTTTATCGCTCTCTGGTAAAAAACGAAAATTATTCTCGTCAGCGCAAACTTTCTGTTATTTACAGCAAGATGAAATAACAATCACCCAAGAAGATCCTAAAGGCTTTACTTGGCACAAACACTAATTAAAACATAAAAAAAACAATCATAACAGAGGATAGATGATTTATTTATTACTAAATAGGAACAAAAATCAAGGAACAAAAATAAAATTGGGTTGCCTCCCAACAAGCGCTATCGTTTAATGCCCCTAGCTAGGCATAAAAGTAAGAATAGATCTAAGTATTGTCATCTATGGGATGCAATTCATATGTGGCTCTCATAATAGATTAATAAGGTAATTTAATTTTATTTCTAGGAAAGTGTTCCATGCCTTTCCTTAACACAAATTGGAATCTAATATTTCCTTCTTTCATGTCAATAATTGCACCAATCATTCTAAGGAAAGGTCTACGAAGAATAATAAGACAAGTAGGATTGCAATCTATATCAAGAATAATCAAATTTACGGGCACATAATTCCTATTTGCAACAATAAGAACATCATTAATCCTTCCCATAGGTTTCTTAATGGTGGAATCTTCAAGATGCAAATTTAAAGAACAATCATCAAATTCACGGAAACCTAGCACATCACACAAAGTTTTTGGAATCATGGAAACAGTAACACCCAAATCACATAAAGCATAGCATCCATAGTCTTTAATCATAATTTTAACAGTAGGTTCCCACTCATCATAAAGTTTTCTAGGGATAGAAAAATCTAATTCAAGCATTTCTTCATGGGATTGCATTAAAGGATCAACGATATGTTTGGTAAAAGCTTTATTTTGATCATAAGCATGAGGAGAATTTAGCATGGATTGCAACAAGGAAATACAATCTATCAAAGAGCAATTATCATAATTAAATTCCTTGAAATCCAAAATAGTGGGTTCATTGCTATGTAAAGTTTTGACCAGTTCCATCGCACTTTTATTAATTTTTGCATCAAGATCGAAAAACTCTGAATCATTGGGATGCCTTTTAACTTAAGTTAACTCATCTCCAGTCCCATCTTGATCAAGATTCATATTGGCAAACAAATATTTAATAGGAGACACACCAATCACTTTTAGATCGTCATCATTATTATTATATAGATCCTCCGGTTTAGCGGCCATCTTATTAACTAAGGTGGCTTGCTTATCTGAAATTTGACCCACTAAATTTTCAAGATCAGCAAACTGAGAATTCAAACCATAAAATTCTTTGGCCATATCATCGAGCTCTTTATTCATATACTACATAAAACTTTTTTGTTCTTTAAGCTCATTTCTGAAGAAATTATTATGCTCAAATTGCAAAGACATAAAGCTTCTAATGTTGTTCCCAATTTCTTTCAACCTTATAAGGTCAGGATCAATGCTTTTAGGCAAGGCCATCAGGGCAAGCAGGCACACAAGAGGCAAGCGAAAGAAGGCGACCGAAAAAAGGGCGAATGAAAAAGGGACGAATAAAACGGGAAGGGTGGAGTGGGGGAGAGGAAAACGAGAGTCAAATGGAAAATAATGTAATGCGAGGGATAAGAGTTTGTGATGGGTACTTGGTATGTCTTGACTTGAGTGTAGATTTCCCCGGCAACGGTGCCATAAATCCTTCTTGCTACCTCTTGAGCATGCTTTTGGTTTTCCCTTGAAGAGGAAAGGGTGATGCAGCAAACTAGCGTAAGTATTTCCCTCAGTTTTTGAGAACCAAGGTATCAATCCAGTAGGAGACTACACGCAAGTCGCCTAGTACCTGTACAAACAAATAAGAACCTTGAAACCAGCACGATAAAGGGGTTGTCAATCCCTTCACGACCACTTTCAAAAGTGAGATCTGATAAAGATAATAAGATAAATATTTTTGGTATTTTTGTTGTATAGATTGGAAAATAAAGATTGCAAAATAAATAGTAAACTAGAATTGTAGATCGGAAACTTATATGATGTAAAGTAGATCTGGGGGCCATAGGTTTCACTAGTGGCTTCTCTCAAGATAGCATATATTACAGTGGGTGAACAAATTACTGCCGAGCAATTGATAAAAAAGCGCATAGTTATGATGATATCTAGGCATGATCATGAACATAGGCATCACGTCTGTGTCAAGTAGACCGAAACGATTCTGCATCTACTACTATTACTCCACACATTGACCGCTATCCAGCATGCATCTAGAGTATTAAGTTCATAAGAACAGAGTAACGCATTAGGCAAGATGACATGATGTAGAAGGATAAACTCAAGCAATATGATATAAACCCCATCTTTGTATCCTCTATGTCAACAATACAATACGTGCCTCGCTACCCCTACTGTCACTGGGAAAGGACACCGCAAGATTGAACCCAAAGCTAAGCACTTCTCCTATTACAAGAAAGATCAATCTAGTAGGCCAAACCAAACTCATAATTCGAAGAGACTTGCAAAGATATCAAATCATGCATATAAGAATTCAGAGAAGAATCAAATATTGTTCATAGATAATCTTAATCATAAACCCACAATTCATCGGATCTCGGCAAACACACCGCAAAAAGAATTGCATCGAATAGATCTCCAAGAACATCGAGGAGAACTTTGAGAACCAAAGAGAGAGAATAATCCATCTAGCTATAACTATGGACCCGAAGGTCTGTGCTAAACTACTCGCACATCATCGGAGAGGCTATGGTGTTGATGTAGAAGCCCTCCATGATCGAATCCGCCTCCGGCAGATCACCGGAAAAGGTCCCCAGATGGGATCTCGTGGGTACAGAAGGTTGCGGCGGTGGGAAAGTGGTTTCGTTGCTCCCCTAGATGTTTTCAGGGTATAAGAGTATATATAGGCGAAGGAAGTAGGTCGGTGGAGCTACGAGGGGCCCACGAGGGTGGGGGGCGTGCCTGCCACTTGGGCGCGCCTCCCTACCTCGTGGCCGCCTCGTTGCTTCCTTGACCTCCACTCTAAGTCTCCTGGATTGAGTTTGTTCCAAAAAAGATCCTCGCGAAGGTTTCATTCCGTTTGGATTCCGTTTGATATTCCTTTTCTACGAAACACTAAAATAGGCAAAAAAACAGCAACTGGCACTGGGCCTCCGGTTAATAGGTTAGTCCCAAAAATAATATAAAAGTGCATATTAAAGCCCATTAAACATCCAAAACAGATAATATAATAGCATGGAACAATAAAAAATTATAGATAAGTTGGAGACGTATCAGTACTCATGCATACGTGTGGCCAGGGCTCATGTACATGGAGAGGCAACGGATGACAGCAATGGCGTCCTGTTCATCGAAGCCAACCGGCTTGGTCAGAATGGAGAAACTGTATCGTGTTCATGGGGAGGCAACAGAATGCGTCGTGTTCATCGGGAGGCAATGGAATACGTCGTGTTCATGGGGAGCCAACCCGCTTGGACGGAACAGCCGAAATGAGGTCTGGCATACCGCAGGACAGAGGAAACGGGCCTTCTTTTCGACCATGTATGGTCGAAACGGGGTCATGTTCATTGGGAAGGGTCTGGTGTACCGCAAAGGGGAGGAAACAGACTTGTGTTCGACCGCGTATGGTCGAAATGGGGTCCTGTTGACCGAGAGGGGTGTGGCGTACTGCAAAATGGAGGAAACGGACTTGTGTTGGAGCGCCTATGGTCGAAACGGGGTCCTGTTCATCGAGAGGGGTGTGGCGTACTGCAAAACAGGACTCCACTGGCAACTGTTCATCCACCGTCGACTTCGTCCAGCCTCCACTTGCTATTGTTCATCCACCATCGACTTCCACCAGCCTCCACCAACTACTGTTCATCCACGGGGTCCTGTTCAACCAGCCCTCCACGTACGGGGTCCCTCCACCGGCTACTGTTCATCCACCTCCACTGATTCGTCTCCAACGTATCTATAATTTTTTATTGTTCCATGCTATTATATTATCTGTTTTCGATGTTTTATATGCATTAATATGTTATTTTATATGATTTTTGGGACTAACTTATTAACCTAGAGCCCAGTACCAGTTTCTGTTTTTCCTTGTTTTAGAGTTTCACAGAAAAGGAATACCAAACGGAGTCCAAACGGAATAAAACTTTTGGGATGATTTTTCTTGGACCAGAAGAGACCCACAAGACTTGGAGTGCAAGTCAGAAGAGCCGCAAGGCGGCCACAAGGGTGGAGGGCACGCCTAGGGGGAAGGGAGCACCCCCAACCTTGTGGGACCCTCGTAGACCTCCTGAACTAGATCTTCCTCCTATATATATACTCTTATATCCCAAAAACATCCATGGGAGCCACGAAACCACTTTTCGACCACCGCAACCTTCTATACCCGTTAGATCCCTTCTTGGGGCCTTTTCCGGAATCCTGCCGGAGGGGGATTCGATCATGGAGGGCTTCTACATCAACACCATTGCCTCTCCGATGAAGCATGAGTAGTTTACTTCAGACCTACGGGTCCATAGGCTAGTATCTAGATGGCTTCTTCTCTCTCTTTGATTCTCAATACAAAGTTCTCCTTGCTGTTCTTGGAGATCTATTCGATGTAATACTCTTTTGCGGTGTGTTTGCCGAGATCCGTTGAATTGTGGATTTATGATCAACTTATCTACGAATATTATTTGAATCTCCTCTGAATTCTTATATGCATGATTTGATATCTTTGCAAGTATCTTCGAACTATCGATTTGGTTTGGCCAACTAGATTGGTTTTTCTTGCAATGGGAGGATTGTTTAGCTTTGGGTTCAATCTTTCTATGCTCGATCCTAGTGACAGATGGGGAACCGACACATATTGTATTGTTGCCATCGAGGATAACAAGATGGGGTGTTCATCATATTTCTTGAGATTATCCCGCTACATCATGTCATCTTACTTAATGCGTTACTTTGTTCTTATGAACTAATAATCTAGATGCAGGCAGGAGTCGGTCGACGTGTGGAGTAATAGTAATAGATGGAGAATTGTTTTGGTCTACTTGACACAGACGTGATGCCTATATTCATGATCATTGCCTTAGATATCGTCATAACTTTGTGCTTTTCTATCAATTGCCGGTAGTAATTTGTTCACCCACCGTAATAATTTCTATCTTGAGAGAAGCCTCTAGTGAAACCTATGGCCCCCGGGTCTATTTTCCATCATATAAGTTTCCGATCTACAATACTAGTTTCCTATTTACTTTCTTTTGCAATCTTTTACTTTCCATTCCATAAACCAAAAATACCAAAAATATTACTTTACTGTTTATCCATCTCTATGAGATCTCACTTTGCGAATAACCGTGAAGGGATTGACAACCCCTTTGTCGCGTTGGTTGCAAGTTGGTGTTTGTTTGTGCAGGTATTCGGTGGCTTGTTACGTTGTCTCCTCCTGGATCAAGACCTTGGTTCTCAAAACTGAGGGAAATACTTATGCTACTTTGCTGCATCACCCTTTCCTCTTCAAGGGAAAAACCAATGCAAGCTCAAGAGGTAGCAAGAAGGATTTCTGGCGCTGTTGCCGGGGAGATCTACGCCAAGCCAAGACATACCAAGTACCCATCATAAACTCTCATCCCTAGTTTTCCTCTCCCCCACTTCTAAAACGATTTTTGAAAAGATTTTCCTTTTATTCGCCTTTCTTCTATTCGTCTTTTCGTTTACCTTGATGTCTTATTTGGCTCGTTTGGTTGGAATAATTGTGTATTTATTGCAAATCGGAGAACCGAAGATTTATGGATTCTCATCTGCTTGCCAATCTTTTTAAGAGATCCAATTGTGATGAACCAATTGCTAGTTAGTTTTGTGCACTAGATTATCTTTATGAAGTTTTGCTTGAAATTCGTGAATTTGAGAATTGTGATGAAGTACTTTATGAAGTGATTCACGATAGATCTTTGAATAAAAAGCATGATTGCAATGATGTTATTATAAATTCTATTAATGTCAATTGTGCTAATAATATGCAAAACCCTAAGCCTGGGGATGCTAGTTTTGCTATGTCCACTACTTGTTGCAATGATCATGATTGGGGTGATTCTTCTTATGATCTTGAAAATTTATTTAAGCCCCATGATGAATATGAGATTCATAATAATTTTTGCAATAATATTGAAAGTGGGTTTGGAAGAGTGTCAACTTTTGATCCCACATATTTGAATAATGTTCAATCTTATGAAGTTTTTGATAAAAGTGGGTTCGGAGAGGTCATGACTTTATTTTATGATAATCCCACTATTTTGGAAGAGTGTCAACTTTGCATGCATTTGGATCATGTTGAGAAAATTATATGTGATAGTTATATTGTTGAATTTGCTTATGGTCCTACACGTAATTATTATGAGAGAGGAAAATATGGTTGTAGAAATTTTAATGTTACTAAATTACCTCTCGTTATGTTGAGATTGCTATTGTTTCTTTCTTCTTGCTTGCATATGGTAGTTTTTGCAAGCTATGATAATTTGTTTGCTTATAAAATACCTATGCATAGGAAGTATGTTAGACTTAAACTTGTTTTTCACAAGCTTCATGATGCTTTATTCGTGTTTCAATTGCTATCTATCATGTGAGCATCATTAAAATTATCAATGCCTAGCTAAGGGCATTAAACAATAGCGCTTGTTGGGAGGCAACCCAATTTTTTTTGCTTTTTAGGTTCTGTTTTGCATTAAATAATTTCATCTAGCCTCTGGTTAGATGTGATTTTTTGTTCTAATTAGTCTTTGTGCCAAGTAAGACCTTTGGGATAGCCTACGGTGATAGTTGATTTGATCTCGCTGAAAATCGGAAACTTTTGCCCTCACGGAAACAATTATCATGTTTAGAAGGAGCGTGATAAAATACTGATTATTCTTGTAGAAGATTAATAAACAAATTGTCTAGGACTTCCAAATTTCTCAACATTTTTGGAGTTACAGAAGTATTCAAAATATCCAGATTGCTACACTATTCTGTTTTTGAAAGATTTTGTTTTTCGCATGTTGTTTGCTTATTTTGATGCATCTATGGCTAGTATTGGGGGTACGAACCATGGAGAAGTTGGAATATAGTAGATATTACACCAATATAAAAAAAGAATGAGTTCACAACAATACCAAAAGTGGTGATTTATTTTCTTATACTAACAGAGCTTACGAGATTTTCTGTTGGAGTTTTGTGTTGTGAAGTTTTCAAGTTTTGGGTAAGAATTTGACGGAGTATGCAATAAGGAGTGGCAAGAGCCTAAGATTGGGGATTCCCAAGGCACCCCAAGGTAATATTCAAGGATGTAAAAAAGCCTAAGCTTTGGGAATGCCCCGGGAAGACATCCCCTCTTTCGTCTTCGTCTATAGGTAACTTTACTTGAGGTTATATTTTTATTCACCACATGATATGTGTTTTGCTTGGAGAGTCTTGTATGATTTGAGTCTTACCTTTTTAGTTTGCCACAATCATCCTTGCTGTACACACCTTTTGAGACAGACACGCATGAATCATGATTTATTAGAATGCTCTATGTGCTTCACTTATATCTTTTGAGCTAGCCAAAATTTGCTCTAGTGCTTCACTTATATCTTTTTAGAGCACGGTGGTGGTTTTATCTTATAGAAATTGATGAACTCTCGTACTTCAGTTATATTATTTTGGGAGTCTTTAGAACAGCATGATAATTTGCTTTGGTTATAAAATTAGTCCTAATATGACAGGCATCCAAGAGGGATATAATAAAAACTTTCATATAAAGTGCATTGAATATTATGAGAAGTTTGATTCCTTATGATTATTTTGAGATATGAAGATGGTGGTATTAGAGTCATGCTAGTAAGTAGTTGTGAATTTGAGAAATACTTGTGTTAAAGTTTGTGAGTCCTGTAGCATGCACGTTTGGTGAAACGTTATGTGATGAAGTCAGAGCATGATTTATTTATTGATTGTCTTCCTTATGAGTGGCGGTCGGGGACGAGTGATGGTCTTTTCATACCAATCTATCCCCCTAGGAGCATGCGCGTAGTAATTTGTTTCGATGACTAATAGATTTTTGCAATAAGTATGTGAGTTCTTTATGACTAATGTTGAGTCCATGGATTATACGCACTCAATCCTTTCCACCATTGCTAGCCTCTCTAGTACCGCGCAACTTTTGCCGGTACCATAAACCCACCACACATCCTTCCTCAAAATAGCCACCATACCTACCTATTATGGCATTTCCATAACCATTCCAAGATATATTACCATGCAACTTTCCACCGTTCTATTTTTATGACACGCTTCATCATTGTCATATTGCTTTGCATGATCATGTAGTTGACATCGTATTTGTGGCAAATCCACCGTTCATCATATTTTTTATACATGTCACTCTTGATTCATTGCACATCCTGGTACACCACCGGATGCATTCATATAGAGTCATATTTTTTTTCTCATATCGACTTGTAATTCTTGAGTTGTAAGTAAATCAAAGTGTGATGATCTTCATTATTAGAGCATTGTCCCATGTGAGGAAAGGATGATGGAGACTATGTTTCCCCCACAAGCCGGATGACACTCCGGACGAAAAAAAGAGGCCAAAAAAATGAGAGAAGGCCCAACAAAGAAGTGAGAGAAAAGAGAGAAGGGCCAATGTTACTATCCTTTTACCACACATGTTCTTCAAAGTAGCACCATGATCTTCATGATAGAGAGTCTCCCAAGATATCACTTTCATATACTAGTGGGAATTTTTCATTATGGAAATTGTCTTGTATATTCCAATGATGGGCTTCCTGAAATGCCCTTGGTCTTCGTGAGTAAGCAAGTTGGATGCACACCCACTTAGTTTTTTTGTAGCTTTCATAAAATTATAGCTCTAGTGCATCCGTTGCATGGAAATCCCTACTCACTCACATTGATATCTATTAATGGGCATCTCCATAGCCCGTTGATAAGCCTAGTTGATGTGATACTATCTCAAGACAAGTGTGAGTGCTATGGATGGCCTTCTCGTAAGGAGACGGGAATGAATCCATAGTAGTGTATTGATGTGGTGACTAGTGGACTCGTGTGCTCTTTCTTACCTCAAAGGACTTACTTGTAGTCGTAGAACAGGATAGCCACTAAGTCAAAGCTGGCTTGCTGCAACTAAACCCCACCTTACCTTTGATACCAATGCATGTATGACAGGATCTGATGTAAGTCTTGCTGAGTACCTTTGTACTCACGTTTGCTTTAGTTATGTTTTGCAGAGGATACCTCGGTTCCACTAGTAGTTCCTCGTGGACTTCGACGAGTAGCTTGTTACCTCATCTATGATCTTGTACCCTTGGGAGGGACTTGTAGATAGTCAGGCTTCTCAGCCTTTTTCATTTGTAGATGTCTGTACTCAGACATGTAATGCTTCCGTTGCTTGTATGCTCTAAATTATGGGTCATGAGACCCCTATTTGTATTATTGCTATGTGGCCCTTCTGGGCCTTTATCTATATGAGTTTGAGTTATGTTGTGATGCCATGTTGTACAACACATACTTGCTTGTTATGCATACGTGTGACATGTATTGCTATGTGTGGGATCCGACAACCTAGTTGTCTATCCTTGGTAGCCTCTCTTATGGGGAAATGTAGTCTGGTGCTTCCACTGAGCCATGGTAGTCCGCTACAGCCCGGTTCACAGGAGTCCTGATAGCCCAGCACTACTGCTCCAGAACACTTAGACTGGCCGACATATGATTCACATCGTTCATGTGTCTATCCCTTCAGGGGAATGTCGTGCGGTGATTTCCGGAGTCCTGCTAGCCTGCTACAGCCCGGATTCCCGGAGTCCTATTAGCCCAGTTGCTACAGCCCAGATTCACACGCTGATGACCGACATGCTCGATGTTGTTTCATGGATGCCTGTCCCCATAAGTTAGTGCCACTTTGGGTTCACGACTAGTCATGTCGGCCCGGGTTCTCCGTCATATGGATGCTAGCGACACTATCATATACGTGAGCCAAAAGGCGCAAATGGTCCCGTGGTAATACCGTGCGTGAGGTCGCAAAGTGATATGACGTGTTACATGCTAGATCGATATGACTTAGAATTGGGGTCCCGACAGCTTTGGTATCAGAGCTTGACTGCCTGTAGGATTACCCAGCCAAACTGGTCGAAGTTGAGTCTAGAAATTCTTTAGTTATATAAGGGAATTGATTGTGGAAGGGAACGTAAGGCTCTTTTTACTCCTTATACCTCATGCCTTCTGATCTGAGTCATCCTATCTTTCCTACGGGGTTAAGGAACTAGGCTTTCTCTTCCGTCTATCAGGATCACGAGTTACTACTCCGTAGTCTCTTAGGATTGGTTGATCAGAGTCATATTCCAGTTTTCGAGTATTCCCGGTGTAGTCTATTTAGTACTATCATAGAACCTTGAGTGATGATGATGAGTATGGTACTACCTCATCGTTTGCAGGATGTCTCATTTTGGGCATTTTACTACCGTTATGCTGCCGGAATTGTCCTAGGAGTTCAAGAGATAGTATTTTCCTTGTACTACATTCTACATCCTTATGTTGATGCTGAATCCATCCTTGTTTTCCCTTTGTTGGTTCTTCAGGATGTCGTCAGTTAGCTGAAGTTTCGTTGCTCGTAGCCGGAACCACAGAGATGGTAGGGATGAGGATCCTCCCGACCAGCCTTCATTGGCAGAGTTCATGTTAGAGATGGAGAGGAACAAGCATGAGTCCAACCGCTTGTTAGCATGTATTGAGGAGAACACCTCCCATCAGTACAAAGGGTCTACGTCCATTCATGACTTCACTGGCCTGAAACCACCTACCTTCCATCATTCCATTGAGCCACTCGATGCCGATGACTAGCTCCGTATTATCACTATCAAGTTGCGTTCTGCGAACGTAGCTGAAGGTGACAAGGTCACCTATGCTGCTTATCACCTGGAAGGTCCTGCTAGTTTTTGGTGGCAAAACTATGAGGCTATGCTTCCAGCTGGTCAGATACTCACCTGGAGAGATTTCATTGAGGCTTTTCGCGAGCATCACATTCCTCATGCTCTCATTGACCGCAAGAGAGAAGAGTTCTGTAGCTTCACCCAGGATAAGATGGCTGTTGATTCTTACAGTAGAAAGTTTGAGAACCTCGCCCGCTATGCTACAGAAGAAGTGTCCACAGATGCCAAGAAGCGGGCTAGGTTCCGGAAGGGTCTCAACCCCAAGTTGTGTCGTGATCTCCACCTGCATCGCTGTGATACATTCCAGGCCCTTGTGAACAAGGCCATTAATGCAGAGACAACTCAGCTCACTTACGAGGAGTCTCGTAAACACACTCGTGATTTGAGTCCTTCCTCCGGTTCTAGTTCTCAGAAGCGTCGGATTTGGGTTCCGAACTCCGCTCTTCCACCCGGTTATTCACCAAGGCCATCTTATGAGGTACCTCCCCCAGTTAAGTTGTATGCTCCACCCAGGCCTATTGGTAGACCGCTTGTCAATGCGGGTCCCCTTCCTACCTCAGGGAGTTGCTTCACATGTGGAGAGCCATGACACCATGCACGTGACTGCTCTCAAGCCAACTATGCTCCACCCCAGCCCGAGGGGTCTGTTCTTCGTGGTAAGCCATCATGCAAGACGATCAGTGTCAAGTCAGTTTCCACTGTACGTGGACATGTGCATCACATCTCAGCTAAAGACGCTCATGATGATCCGGATGTCGTTCTTGGTACACTCCTTGTCAACTGCCATCCAGCATCGGTTCTGTTCGATACTGGAGCATCTCACTCCTTCATTTCTGAAGGCTATGCTAACTTGCACAACTTTTCATTTTTTGATATGCCCTCTCCACTAGTCATTCAAACTCCTGGAGCCAAATGGCAAACTTCTAGTGTAAGCCATGGTAATGAAATCATTGTTGACAGACTTGTATTCCTTGCATCACTGATAGCCCTCAAGTCTACAGATATTAACATCATCTTGGGTATGGACTGGATGAAAGCTCATTATGCCAAGATTGATTGTTACACAAGGTCTGTTCAACTTACACACCAATCTGGCAAGATAGTCACTGTATCCACTAGAGTTGCAAAGTGTCGGCTCTATTCTCTTAATGCCAGCCCTCTTCCAGACCTTGAGGATATCCCGGTAGTCCGTGAGTTTCCGGATGTCTTTCTAGAGGAACTGCCAGGCATTCCACCTGACAGAGATGTAGAGTTTGTCATAGATCTTATCCCAGGAACCGCCCCAATTTCTAGGAGACCTTACAAGATGGCACTCTTAGAGCTAGTTGAGCTTAAGAAACAGCTTGATGAGTCCTTGATGAGTCCTATGCGCCAATTAGGATAAAGACCAGAACCAACCTGTGTGAGGTAGCATATCAATTATTTGACTGGAAGCCGAGATAAGCGACTGACAGGAAAGGAAGGATGCAGTCGAGGCAATGAAGCACCCAAAGTTTTTGTGCAGTTCCACCAAAATCGAGCATCCCTGTTGGCACATATATTGAGAGAGTTAGATTACTGTAATAGTGCAACTAGTCGATGAAACATACACTAACAAATAGAAGCACCCTCATTATCTTAATGGGTAGAGTTAGCAACATGGAAGTCTTTCTTAAAGAGAGGTATTAGTTTATTTAATCAGTGCCAATTAGCTCAATACTCAAAGCATTGACATGTATCATAGGTTGCAAAACATTAACGTGCAAAGATAAAGGAGTTTCTCATGACATTAGCAACACAGTAGCATGATACAAATAGAGATGACATCAAACTAATATGGATGAAGGCCTTAGGCCGGTACCAGCCTGAGCAAAAAAGCTTATTCAAGTAGTCCCAGAAGAGATGATAAAACACTCACTGGAATCACTCGATAGTATATTTTTTTGTGCACTTCAAATGTATGGTTGACATCACTCTTGTCTACTAGTGGTGAGATTATATCAAAAGATTCTCAAGAACTTCCAGTAGAGTTAAAGCACTGGCTAGGATACCGTTCATTGTATTCTCTTGTGCAGTTCCACTACAATGTACGATTGGCACAACATGTTCCCTGTTTGCACAAGTAGGAACAAGGTGAAACTGTCATTAGCTTAGTGAGAAAGGATAGAAAGACATTAGCATATTACTTTAACAGTAGCGTCATATTCATGATGGACAATACGCAAAACATTGCCTCATTGGACCAATGGCCATAAATTGACATGCAGAACAATATCATTACTATGTCAGGACACTAGCAAGATTCCCTCCTTGCTCCACCACATGATTCACCTCCACAGACACACATACACACGTACATGATTCAACATAGGGTGCTACTAAAGATTTGTTTAACTCCGACAGGAAAATTTGGTAGGAATAAATTAGTGCTACTTAAGTACTCCTAATTAATTAAGTGACCTTGCAGGAGAGACAACAGAAGTGGAAGGGTTCCTAGAGGATGGTCTCACATGTAAGGGAGATGTTGCGGGAGACCTTGAATTGCCTCGACTGAGGCCTCGGCTTCAGCAAGATCACCTTGGCACTGTTGGTCATGTAGAGCTGGGTCACACATGCATCCAGAATCTAGTTAATTAGTATGATGTGTCGTCAAGTCAAGTACTACTCTGCTGAATTTCTCTATCTATCTCTACTCTACTCTTATAGAAAACAGAGTTGGTGATCATGGTGTGCCTGCCATCCTGCAATATAGCCTATCCAATTTATATCTGACGGATAGGAAGGAAACTATGGAAATTTTGCAAAAAGATACCCACACCCCTTTCCACATTTGCAAATAAGGCCTTCCCTCGTTCATTCTTTTCTCTCACAAGATAAAATACTCATACAAATGCATCTTGGTGTTACGTGCAACGCACGGGCATCTTGCTAGTCTTCCATGAAAATTAAGACTAGTAGCAAAACAACAATACAATACCACAAGCAAGATGTCAGGATAGCATAGGACGGTACCATCGTGTGATCTTCTTTATTTCCTCCTCATTCTTCTTCGTCTTCATCTTCATGCTCTTTTTCTCTTTCTCCTCACTAGTTGGTGAAACCAAGTACATGGTTGGCCTTCTATTTCAGAATTAGTTTTTTCAATGAGGGAGTACAAGTGTACTAGTAAACAATAGCATTATTTTCGCATGGTAGTCGCAAAATAGAGGTCAACACATGCATTAAATATCATTCTTACCTAAAGGAAGGTGCCAATATGGAGGTTGAAGATTGGAACACATATCTCTCTTTGTGAAGTTCCACCAAAATGAACCAACTGTTCCATTCTGACATTCTAGTTAAACATCACAAAAGTCACATCTTTTAAGAAGTGTTTTGTGTAGTGCACCAAAAGGTCGCAATAGCAATGAGGTGAAACGGATATCCCTGTTTGCACAAAAAGCTACAGAGGAAACAGTCAGAGTCTCAAACAATTACTGGCAAAAACAATTGGTTAAACTTGTCATGGCTTATAACAGTGGCATGGATTAATTTTACCAGGGGCATTAGATTAAGAACATCTAAATATTTGCTATAAGGGCATGGGATAGTGGGTGCACCAGCAGTACAGCACCATGTACCTAAACCGAGGCATGAAGTGGTGATTCAGTGTTTGTTGCCCCGAGAAACAAACATCCAAGAAACATATCTGGGTTGGTCCCATTTTTGTTCACTCTAGCCACCTACTCCTATGTGTGGATATCAAATCTAGTCTTGGTCATACCACTTTGTATATTGTTTCCCCTATATTTCCCTTCTCCACCAAGAGACTGGTTGGATGACCAGTCCGTACTACTTTCACCCCCTTTCTTTCATGTTTGTACAAAGTCCGACGTACATACTAAATTTATCCCCTTTATTTCTTGTTTGAACCAAGTACAATAGTCGAATCCATGATGTAGCTTTACCTCTAACAATAGAAAAAAATTAGGTGACGTTGGACCATCCGATCGAGCCTTGCTATGAGGGGGCTGAGAGGTAGAAAATGATGCACATGCAGCGATGTAGCGAGCTGGGGAGTAGAGCTAGGACGGTTTCGAAGGAAGATATACCTGAAGGTCATCAGTATGTGGATAGGTGGGCGGCGGGATGCCAGATCCTCCCACACTAGGGCAGCGATGAAGGGATCGGAGGACCTCTCGCACGGGCACTCGGCCAGAGATAACGGTGTGGCTGGCAGTGGGTCTCCTCCCTCGCTGTCGACGACGGCCTAGATGCTGCCCCTCCTCCCCTTCACCGGTGGAGGGAGATACGTCCAGAACTGTAACCAACGGTGAGGATAGAAAGACAGTGTTACCACCGCTATGTTGTTTAGATCTGGAGAGGATGAGAGTGTGTGAATAGAGAAACCCTAGCAAGCAAGCGTGGAACCTTCAGCCTATATATATACATATAGTGGGGTAGTTTTCTTTTTTCACTCCATCAAAACAATCGTTTAAAATTGTGTGCGTGCCAGGTCGCCGTTTTTTTAGTTGTTGATTTTTTTTGAGATAGCTACCCGCTTATTCCAAGTGGTGTTACGGTGTGCCAGGTCGCACTTTGTATCGTTCAAGTCTGGTACTAGACCCTCCATTAAGTGAACAACCACCGCCTCATAAAAATTGTGAACAAGCCCATGACTAAAATTATCGGAAACGTGGGCTGCACCAACATGCATTATTATTTATATTTTCTATGTGGGAGTATCCTCAAAACAAAATGTGAGAGTACAATCTTCATTGGGCGCCTTTGTAATTTGTGCTAAATTTTGACCAAAGATTTAACTGACAAAATTTTCGTGCATGTTAACAAAAATTATATCCTTGGATTCATATTTTTGAACATAGTTTTCAATGGTGAATTTTTGTGTGACATGCATGAACATTTGGTTAGTTAAATTTATAGTCAAAATTTGGCACAGATTATCATAGGGACCAATAAACCAGGACAGAGCTCCTCGTCTGTCATCCAAACTACTACTGTATATGACTAGCCGCTCTATTACATGCGGGACATCAAGCATCCGGGCCCGTGTGCCATCCACCAAATCACAGTGAGGTGCTATAGTCGAGCTCACCAGTCACCCTGGTGTGGCCGTCATGACCCGTCATATCACAAAAACCACACCTTTAGCAGCAGTGGTAAAGTGGCCTCAAAGTTGGACTAGCTGAAGCAACCATCATTTCATTGGAATGCTCATTTAAGCCCTTTCTCTCCTTGAAGAAAACCTCACTCCGGGCTATTGTAACACCCAATACGCGACTATACTCCATACGTGTCGAGGCATCACTTGGGGCATAAGCGTATATTGGTATTGTCGCAAGAGTGGTTGTATGTTTGCTCATCTCATGTACTGAATAGATAGAATACGAGCTTTGGCTTACAATCGCCACAATGTCACACAATAACATCAAGTTATACAATCATTCAAGATGAACAAAAAGTCCGGCTACAGACAAAACCAAACAAATAAAAGACAACCACCCAAACTAAGTACCGATCAACCCTACTGGGCACCACTACTAATCATCCGGAAAGGAAACATACTAATGGCCAAGGTCTTCCTCAAACTCCCACTTGAGCTCAGTGGCATCACCTGCATCAGACTCGTCGGCACCTGCAATTGTGTTTGTAGTATACTGTGAGCCACAGGGACTCAGCAATTCTATTACCCATGGTGTCAATACTATCAAAGCTTAAAGGTAAGGTATGGATATAAGGTGGAGTTGCAGCAAGCACTAAGTCTGGCTTCGAAACCTCACAATATTTGCAAAGGGGTCAGCCAGTGAGAAGTCATGTATGGGGTTGACCCGATGACTTCCGATTACTCTATCATTTGAAGTTCCATAATGAAATTCAGCATTTTTGGAGCCTACTCCATTCTGCCGCAGGCGCCGACGCTGATCAGTAGACCATTCATTTTTGTGAAATAAACATATGGCAAACCTCATTTCCTTCAACACCCTTGATCTCAGAACAAAGAACCTGGAGAATATAATCTCCGATAAGGTCCCTTGGTAGGAGTTTCTGAGAGATGCAGATCTAGTCATTCAACGTGATTGTTATATTGTATCACAATATCCACCACTGGGCCTAATCTTATCTGCAAAAGAAGAAAATGTGTTAGTGCCGACATGCAATTTTGAACATTACTACAGCCCTAGCTATTTGGTTTGCAGGATTTGTAAAATGCACTAACATGCCATCTTCGATCTAACATGATTAACATGGGCATTTGATTACATTCTAGAAAAATGTATCCTTCTTCACAAGAGGTTGGAGTGGATGAGAAGTTCCCTAAGAAAACTAGTACAAATGAATCCGAAGGAGAAATGCTTATTGATTGTAACCATATGGATCAAGAAACCAATATGGGGGGGCATGTATATGCTGAAATCCTCCAAAAGAACCTTCAGAAATCGTAGTACATTGTCATTGTAAACTTGGAAAAAGGTGTCACAAATTGAACTCCCTTATGGTTAACATTTAACAGGAAAGAAACATCACCTCGATATATAGCTTCTCCAGGCACGTAAAGCATCTTAGGAAACTGACAACTTGCTCCAGATCGGGCCCGATTGATTCTAGTGCCAAGACCTTCACTGTGTGTAGTTTCGGGGTCAAGCTTGTCGGAATCATTTTCTGAATGACAAACGAACAAACATCTTCAAAATTAGAAATAATGTTAATTTGTAGAAGGAGAGGTAGAAGGTGGCTGTTGTACCTGAACGGGTGTGGATCCAATAACTAGTTCGGAGTATTTGTCAGACGAGCAGCCCACCACTGTCAATTTCGGCGCAGAAATGACATTGATTCTTATTGGACCTTCTTGATCAACTACAAGTAATCTCTCAAGTGCAGGTGTGTCCTGGATGACCATACCGTGGTCCACCTTTTGTGATTTCTTCCTGCCGCACTAGCAACACACATAAATAGTCCGGACAGTCATGGAAGTGATGTGGAAGGTACTCAACCCATTGATCGCCTAAAGACGAAGGTACTCGAGTGTAGTATAGCCATGGAGCAGGTGCTCCATGTCACCCTTTGAGAGGAAGAGGACAACAGGCTTGAGGTGCTTCAGTTGTGGAAGAATAAGAACGGGCGTGTCATTAAGGGGCGGGAAATGGTAGTTCCTGAACATGGTGACGCGCAACGTGGGCGCGAGGCGAAGTGCGGACGTTGGCAGCGACCGCATATGGCCATCATCAAAAGTGAGCTCCTCAAGCTGATCTAGGGTGGGGGATCGGAACCAGTCATCAAGCTTGGCTCTGTCCTTGCCGTTGGAACGGAACTTGCCCATTCTAAGGCCTTTGGCTGGGCCAAGGTGACTGCCGGATCTTGGAGAACGCATCCAAGCTTTTTCGATAGCCATGGAAGAGCTTGTGGTTGTCGATGAGGTCGAGAGGGCTGGACTTCCATAGGAGCGCCACCGCGGGGAAAGGAGGGTTGTCCGCGCCCCATATTTGATTGGGAGGAGGGAGATGATGACCCTCAACATATCATCGGGGAGGCCGCTGATTAAGTCTAGGCCTGTTGGATTAGCTTGCGGTTCTAGCTCGCGCCGCCTCCGCTTGTTGGCAACCCCGTTGTCGGTGTCAAAACCGGCGGATCTCGGGTAGGGGGTCCCGAACTGTGCGTCTAAGGCGGATGGTAACAGGAGGCAGGGGACATGATGTTTTACCCAGGTTCGGGCCCTCTTGATGGAGGTAAAACCCTACGCCCTGCTTGATTTATTCTTGATGGTATGGGTATTACAAGAGTTGATCTACCACGAGATCAGAGTAGCTAAACCCTAGAAGCTAGCCTATGGTATGATTGTATGTATATCCTATCGACTAGCCTGACCTCGGTTTATATAATGCACCAGAGGCCTAGGATAACAAGAGTCCTAGTCGAATACGCCGGTGGGGAGGAGTCCTTGTCTTGATCACCAAGTTTTGTGGAATCTTCCATGTATGCGGCAACTGTCCGAACTGGCCCTTGAGTATACGGCCATGGAGGTCCTCGGCCCAATCTAACAGATCGGGAGATGACGTGGTGAGTACCCCCTAGTCCAGGACACCGTCAGTAGCCCCCTAAACTGGTCTTCAAGTTAGGGACGCTCCTTGATTCTTCCGAAATGTTCTTCATCTTCGGTTGTCGGTCTTGAAAACTGGTTCAACAAATCTTCTCATCTTCGATCTTGAGGATCGCCGAAATGCATTCGATGAGTTTATATGTCGGGTATCCGAGGAGCCCCTTTCAGTTTCCGGCCTTTATCAATGCCTTGTTATTTTTATGCCACACCTCGGGTTTGAAGTTGTTACCGGGAGGCAGTGTCCTCTTGCGTCGGAGCTCTAACGCCAGACCGCATTCGAGGTATCTTTTGCAGCCGAGCACCAATGTCAGACTGCTTCCGAGCTCCAATGCCGAAATGTATCCGAGCTCCAACGCCGGACTGTGTCCAAGCTCCAATGCTGGACTATATCCAAGATGTCATAGATCATCTTGGTCCAAAAAAGTTGAAGGAGTTTAGCCGAGCTTAATGCTGGAAATGCCCTCTATGGAGCCGGCCACTAGTGCCCGAGCTTTATGCCGGACTACTTCCGAGGTGGTGCACCACCCCGACTATGGGTCGATTTTTTGTCAATATTTTCGATTGGTGCAATTTATTCTCTGCCGAGATATATAGCCAGTAGCCCTCAAGGTGTGTATCGGTTTAAAACCCGAGATGCACTTAAAGGATGATGTAAGACCACTGATCCCAGTAGCCGCTGAGACTCAGGTTGATTTGCAAAATCGGCCTGAGGATCAAGTCCTAGCTCGGCAGAATACTTCGGGATACAAAAAGCGGCGTGCTTAGTCCTCGTGACTCAGGTTGGGTGCGGCCGACCAACCTGAGGATCAAAATCTCCTCAGAAACTGTATTACACTTCAAATTTTCTGCATTGAACAGGCAATGCAGTAGCCCCTGAGACACTGGTCGGGTGGCAACACCAGATCAGGGGATCGATGTGCCCCTTTAATATTTGTAAATAATAAGCCCGAAGCCCAGTAGCCCCCGAGCCTTAATGCGGGCACGGGTCGCCGAATTAAGGATCAATATTGATAGTAAAATCACAAATTATGTATAATGACTCTATGTATCCAAGTACTTTACGTCATTAATGCTCGAATCCGCATTGTACAAAACATTGTTGACCGACCATCGGCTTCTACCTCCTCGGCTAGTATCCGAGGAGTGTTTGTCCTACTTTATAAAGCCTTTATGAGGGAAAAGATTTACGACAAACAAGGCAATCTGGCCATACGGTTTTATAAACAAAGGTACGCAGAGAGATATGTTATATTACTGTTTAACATAAGAAATGTCTTCGAAAGAAAATAGTCCCACTATCGGTTCCTTTCTTTGGGTTGTCATGCTAAGCATGATCATGTAGCCTCAGCTCTAATGTAAGAGCAAAACATCGAGGATTTAGTTTGGGAGGCCAGTTAATAGCCCCTGGTAGTGTTCGGCGACAGTCGAGGTCAAGCCGTAAACACTTAGGCCATTGTTATGAATGGCCCGTCATTTAACACTGTCATCGGATTGCTGACCAGTTTATGCTTATTGTGACAGTCAGTTTTCGGCTTTCTCCACTGAGGTGCTTAACCATGTGAGCTGGAAGCACAATCACAGTGGTTCTCCCTTTGCACACCTAGCCGAACAAAGTGGAACGTAGGAGGCAAGCGCAGGAGCCGGGCAACCCAACTATTGACCGAAGACACAATTCGAAACCAATGCATATATAGTGAGATCCGAGAATGTTTTTGCCGAATATACAAAGGTGTCCGGCATTGCATTGCGAGACTTGTGCTGAAAACACACAAATAGTTTAAAAGTGCCATAAGCTTGGAAAACCAAAAAAATGTCAGTAAAACTAACGTCCGAACAAGATCAAGTGTTTGGTGCCAATCCAAAAATTGGGGAAAAAATCGTGCTTCTGTCATGCATTAATATTACACAACCGATCTCAAGACTTCAAGCGGGTCAGCCTACGGCTGCAGCCTCCTATCCCGAAGGCGGAGTGCTTCTCGTTAGACCAGTTTAGCGAACTAAAGTCGAGCGGTCACTGGAGAGAAAATGGGTTATCTGGCTATTGACCACACACTCACGTCTAAAAAGGAGCGATAGAAAAAGACTTTGCAACGACCAAGAAGAAAACACATTTACTATAAAATAGCTCATATAAATTTTAAGAGCCCTCAAGTGACTTGGGTAAAAGATTTTATGTATAATGATTGTATGTACCGAAGTACTTAAATCATATCTTTGTTCAACCAAACTTTAAACGCGTCTTAGCTGACCGTCGGCTTCTCCCTCTTCGGTCAAGGACCAAAAAGTGTTATGTACTCCACCTGTCGAGAATATCGACAGTGTTTCCGATAACCAGGCAACCCCATAAGGCTGTAACAGACAAAGCGCGCTCAGTGAACTTATGCTATATTACAGACGAAGCGTAAGAAGCATCTTCGAAGAAAATAGTACCCCCACCGATACCTTTCTTCGGTGCTCATTATTACTATGAGACTTGTGCAATAGATTTTTTGTACTCATGAGTTCTGTTGTGTGCCGACCATGATTGAAAACAATAAGAGCGCTAGCTTTCGGCTTCACCCAGTCTGAGGTCAGAGCTCGGAGGACCCGGTCGTGACAATCGCAGAGGTCCTCCCTTTACTCCCTAGCCGAACAATCGGGAAAGTAGGGGTAAGCAAAGGAGCCAGGCAACCCAGCTTGCAAATCGCTTAAGTCAATATGGTGCATATTGTGGCGTAATACATGAACAAGGAACGATGCCGTACAAGTATAATCATATGCAAGAGGAAAAGCTTCATAAACGAAGCCCCCAAACAAACGGGGTATTTGAATATGTGTGTCACAAACAAAGTTTGGACAAGGAAATTTTTTACAAGCAACTTTTTTCTAAAAAAGTATAATGCTTGGTCGAACCGAACACAAGTTAAAAATTAAAACTTTGAGCATGAAAGCGACTTAGCTGGTTAATGTGTTCGGCATTGATGACGCGGTCCGAGCTTGATGCAGGACAAGGTTCCGTCCCCCAAACCGGCCCCCAGGTGGCGGAGCAGAGAGCTCGACACACCGAAGTGGTGACATAGCACGGTCAATGCAGACCGGCAGAGTGATGCCGAAGTCCCCAGATCATTTTCCTATGCACAAAAAATAGTGCAAATCGGAGATAATAGTAATAATAATAATTAAAAAATCGTTGCATAACAAAGTGAGTAATAAAAGAAATATGGCCTGGCACCAAAGTCAATGTCGATGCAGGGCGTCGGCGTGATGCGGTAAAGGTGTGGCAAAGCCTGAATTCACAGGTTGGTCCGAGTTCCGGATGCGCCGTTCGCCGGACTATGTAGGGAAACTGACCGAACCACCACGCGACTATCGTTAATGTGGCCATCATTTGATAGACCTGTGTATAGATGATAGACAAACCAGAGTAATAATTCATTGGGAAAAATAAATCCAAACAAGCAAAAAATACTAGGATTAATAGCACCTGGTTTATTTGTTGTAGCAATCCGAGGAAAGGTGATTCCAAAAATTGGGACTCGATCCGCACACCCATTGCTCAATGGGCGATAAAGCGACGGTATGGCGATGCTGGCAAAGGTTGGCTCGCCGAGGCAAAGCCCTCGGTCTAGCTAACATGACGGGGCTAGTCGGCTAGTGACGTGGAAGTCTCCGGGGTAGGTTGATGAAGAGATGGCGAAGCCCCCGGTCCAAACGAGATGTCGAAGCCTCGATGTCAGCCGATGAGTCGAAGTAGGTCGGCGTGATGGACACCATCTTGAAGAAGGAATAGTGCGGCCCTGCCTATGCAGGTCGTGACGTGGTCGATGCCGGCTTGATGAAGTGACCGTGCGGCGATGCCGGTATGCCCGCTCCGTGTAATCCGTGGGGCGGCGATGTTGGTGATGATTTATCCTTCACGATGCCGGACTCTTGTTCGGCTTGCCGAGATGGTGATCCGAAGAAGTTGAGGTCGGCTCAACAAAGTGACGACGTGTCTAGCGCAAGTCGGCAGCCTTGGAGCAATATCGCCGGACTGGATTGACACCAGCATGATGATGAAGGTGACCTAAGGGGAGGCTTAAAAATTTACGGGCACGTGTCTAAGAACAAGGCACAATACCCTAGAAGATAAGTCCTCTAAAAAGGTTGTCCAATGTCATGTTCATAAAGAAACATGAATTCGGGTCGGATCCGTATTCGCGCAGAAAATGGATCCGAAAATTGATCCACTCATCGGAAGGTTCCCGGAGTTTGAACCAGCGGATCGAGCTGAAATTTGGAGGGGTGGTAGATATGGGAATTCCGGAGTAGATGAACGGTTGGATCTTCCAAAGGACCTCCGAGCTAGGCTTTGGAGACCACGCCCTAAACTCGTCCAGATTCCCGTCCAGATTTGACAAGGCTCCGGTATATCGTAGATTGTCGGAGATTCTTCCATCGGAACTCAACGAAATTTTATATGGTGGTTTTAGACTCAATTCCGCACAATTCCAACAAAGGGATTATCAAAGAGATGCTCTAAGAGGTGGTGGCAGCGGATACAAATTTGCTGCTCGGAAAAAGAGCACGGTCGCCCGAGGGCAATGTTGACGTTGAGTCCTTGAGCTCCATGGATGATTCCTACATGATCTTGATAGAGATCGGAGTTGATGTTGATGAAGGCCCTCGTCCGAACATGATGATCGGAGATGGAGCACGGCCTCAGTCGAGCCAAGGTGACCAGCGAGCCGGCGACGAAGATGCCGGCATCGTAGTTGACCTGCAGACGAGCCATCGATCCTTTTGCCGATCACACAACGGAACTCTCAATGAAAGCACCAACGTCGGTGCCAAAACCGGCGGATCTAGGGTAGGGGGTCCCGAACTATGTGTCTAAGGCGGATCGTAACAGGAGGCATGGGACATGATGTTTTACCCAGGTTCGGGCCCTCTTGATGGAGGTAAAACCCTACGTCCTACTTGATTTATTCTTGATGGTATGGGTATTACAAGAGTTGATCTACCACGAGATTGGAGTAGCTAAACTCTAGAAGCGAGCCTATGGTATGATTGTATGTATATCCTATCGACTAGCCTGGCCTTGGTTTATATAATGCACCAGAGGCCTAGGATAACAAGAGTCCTAGCTGAATACACCGGTGGGGAGGAGTCCTTGTCTTGATCACCAAGTTTTGTGGAATCTTCCATGTATGCGGAAACTGTCCGAACTGGCCCATCAGTATATGGCCATGGGGGTCCTCGGCCCAATCTAACAGATCGGGAGATGGCGTGGTGAGTACCCCCTAGTCCAGGACACCGTCACCCATTCTCCACCTCCGGAGTCGCCTTGTCAGCGACGCTTTCTGATAGAAATGGGAGTACATGGAATATTTAGTTAAAACATGTCAATAGAAAAGTGTATTGGTAACTAGAAGTTATTAGGTAGGAGTATAGTAAGAAAAGGGAATAACAATTGGTTTCTTATATACTACACAATTCATTTGACATTGTTGGGTAAGTCAACATATGCTGATAGTTGAAAAGAAAACTTACTTCGAACAAAGTCTAGACGGATGATTTTGTCGGGGAAGTTTGCATATATCTCATGACCAGGCCCTTCTATGTGTAGTGCAATTTTAGTGCTAGCTTTTAGTACATAAAACTTTGCAATTTCATTCCAAAAGCCAGTGCCAAAATAGGAGTCACCACGTTCATCAAGTCTTACAGTAGCAACGATTAAAAATTCATGGTTTGTGTGCAGTATGACATTCATGGAGCCTTGATGTATGTAAAGGGAAAAATTGTGCCCTACATAATCTGTTGCATAGCGAAGGATTTCCTGCAGAAAATGGTAGGATTGTTAAAGAAAATATGGTAACATGAAAATATGGGCCCAAATTGAAAGAACTGTACAACAGTTGAAATCGAAGGAAAAAAGTCTATAATTAAACAGATAGGGTAAACGTGATGTCATGAAAATATGAGAGTAATCGAAAGAACAATACATCATTAATTTGCCTAATATAGAAAGTAGAGGGGAAAATCCCCTTTGACGTATATGGTGCATGTGCACCTTTTATCCAAATGTAGCAATATTTAGAATATGTTCAGGAAAGTAGGCCATGCCAACCGATTTAGGGTGAGATTGAACATACCGCGCGTGTCCTCAAGTTATCTGGTACAATGAGATGGAATCTTTGGCGGCGGTCGCCAAGTCCTGAAGTGTCGGTGCACTGTACATTCTATGAATGAAAGAAAACCCTCAAATCAGCTTGAATAAAAATGAATTCACGATGATTCCCGTCAGGAGATTAAAGGAGGCAGATGAACTGGGATAAGAGATGAGATAATATCTCGTTAAACTAGTTACCTTGTCGTCCATGAAGAACCCTTAGTACGGCAGATTCCCCGACCGAGCAGAGCTGGGACGACCGTGAGCAGCTTCAAGAAAGTCGATGGAGATAGGCAGCGGCAAGCGGAAGTGGCAAAATGCGGTGGGCTTTGCCGGCAGCCTGGCGGCGGCAGGCGTCGAGTTAAGTGTTTAGTGCCGCGATAGGCGGTGCCATAACATAGACGCGGAGGAGCTTGTGCAGGTGTGAATGGGGAACGTACCGGAGGGGCCGAGGGGCTGGCGGGCGGGGTGAGGGTTTTTGTGACGTGGGGATGGTGAGGGTTTTCTTTTTTCTTTTTTGAATTGGGTGGTGAGGGTTTTCTATCCCACAAGGAATTTTGGGGGCGATGGTTTGCTAGAGCGAACCGTGTGTGATTGACACAGCAGGCAAAATGAAATTCATTGCACATGGCTCCAATTTTGGGAACCATGTGTGGTTGACGTACTACCTCCATCCTGGTTTATTTGTCCCCCATTGTATTTTTTACCAAAATTTGGCGAAATATTTAACATACTCAGACATAGATAATAAGCGTACACGTAGATGAGCATAGTTCAACCATAAGTAGTACATAGTTCAACAATATTAAGCATACTCAAGCGTACATATATAGTTCCAACCATCCCACATCTCATCTCACAGGCCGACACGATCCTGAAGCTTCTCCAAGTACTCGGCGTACACGCCGTGCGCCACCCTGCGAGAATACTTCTGCTTGAAGGAGCCAACGGCCCATCCTCTTGCATGTCCCAGAACACTTAGATACGCGTCATGAAGCTTCTAGTTGCAATATGGGCATCCCTAGCCACCGTTCCAGGTCCTAATACGCCTGTTGTACATTCCCACATAAAGCTCCCTAGGGATTTGCTTGTTGTACCTCCTCTGGACATCTTCATCCTCGTTGTCCACATCGTCAGACAGCACCTATACAAATAGTAAAACAAATTTGGCATCAAATCAATGATCACATGCCGTGAAGTAGGATTAGGAATTTATGGCTATTTATTTATACATATCCAGAGATTATGGTTCGATTTTTAAGCCCAGTCATCTATGTATAGACCAATCTTGAAAAAAATAATGGCACAAACATATGTAGGTCATTGAAAATCAATTGTCAAGCCCTGGCTAGGAATTATTAGCACGAGCACTAACCCTAGTCGGATTACTAGCAGAAATCATTTGCATAGATGAAACAACTAATCACTTATCATCTGTACCATTCAAACAATCAATACACTACATGGATCTAACGAAACTTACTTAGATTTCATGGATTGGGAGAACATAATCATAGGATTCCTATTCCAAAAAGGGGGAGGCAGGAGTAACCACAGAAACCCTATGATCTATTTGACACATAAATGGGTATAGATGACTAACCAGCTGTCCGTCATCATCGGAGTCGTCGCCAGAGTGGTCGTCGGAGTCGTCGCCGGAGTGGTCATCGGATTCGGTGTGGAACTCCGCCTCCGGCTGTGGAAGCTCGACTCATCGACAACGTCAGGGGACTAGCATATATACTATACGTACGCGTCCGTGAACAAGTAAACCTCACTCAGTGTCGGGACCTTTTCGTTTCCGAGGCACGTGCCACATCAAAATTGTGAAATTGGTTATTCAAACATCACGCAACACCTTTTTGGGCCACATGCATATCCTAGCTAGGACACTCACATGTGACGCTTCCATCTATGGGCCCACAAGGCCATCATTGATGCATGCATGCATCACTTTGACCTACATTAGTAGAGGGTAATTAATTTCACCATCGATGAGGATTCTTTTGGGTTACATATATTATGGCAGGAGCATATAGTATGCAGTGAAGAGGGGGGAAGGGGACTATCATACGTAGTACGCTTGATATGAACCTCGCTCTGTGTGGGTGCATGGTTTACGGTTTTTGAGGCATGTGGCACATCAAAGTTGTGAATTTTGGGTATTCAACATATATATGTTTGGCCCACATGCAAAGCGGTGGTGGTTGTCCTCTCGCACCCAGTTAAGCGGTTATCAGCGATATTGATGCTTTCCATTTGTGGGCCTGCTTGGTCCATCACTACTTTTGGCCTGACAACAAGAGAGGTTAATTTGACTTAGGAGGGGATTATTATTTTTTCTCTGGGATGACATGCATGATACAGCTTGAGCACACACGCATGCATGTGTACGCATGAATCCCTCCCATCGAGTCGAAGAGGCTAGTACAACGACACATCATGAACCGATCTCGCTTTGTGTGGGGAGATAGTGTACGATTTTTGACACATGTGCCACATCGAAGTTGTGTATTCAAACATGCATGCAAGCATCACCTCCACAGATATGCATGTAGTGGTTGCCTTCGAACGGTACACTCCCTCGCGTGGTTATCGGTGACAAGCCTATATATTCATGGGCTCGCGTGGGCATCCATGATCACCTGAGCAACAACAAGATAGGTTACCATGGCAGATTCTTCATTTGGTTCGTGTTATCGTAGTATAGGTCATGGTGAGATTCAGACCTAATTAAGTTTGAGTGCATATACTATGCACGCATGCATGCTTGAATCCCCGTCGTTGGCCTGAAGTGTGGTGTAACATACATATGCATCGTCAACCTAACCCTCACTTAGTCTGGGGATTTCTAGTTCGAAATCATGGTGCCACATCAAAGTTGTTCCATTGTTACTCAAAAACACACCTCTCTATACATATGTTTGGGCCACACGCATGTAGTGGTTGTCTTCGGGGACTAGCTACTTGCGTGATTATTCGCGAGCTAGCCCATCTCCGGGGTTGCATGGACGGCCATCACTTTGACCAACAACAAGAGAGAGGTTGTATGGCCAAGGTGGATTATTCTTGGTCCGTTTTATGATCCATGTTGGTGAGATATATGCCTCTCTGGCCCACCGACTGAAAGTGAGTATGTGTGGGGGGGTGCTACTTTGCACTTTGCAGGGTGAACCACGGTTGGGGGGGGGGCATGGATTCATAGCTTAGGATTCCCTTCATGCCAACACGAGGGAGGGGGGCTCCTAGCTACTTCACACTTTGCTAGGTGAATGAACCTCGATTGGGGGGATGCATTCATAGCTTAGGATTTCCTTCGTGCCGACACGAGGGAGGAGGGGGCTGCTAGCTACTTCGCACTTTGCTACGTGAACCTGGGTTGGGGGGCATGCAGTCATAGCTTAGAATTCCCTTCGTGCCGAAATGAGGGAGGGGTGGCTACTAGCTACTTTGCACTTTGCTAGGGTGAACCTCGGTTGGGGGGGCATGCATTCTTAGCTTAGGATTCCCTTCGTGCTGACATGAGGGAGGGGCTGCTAGCTACTTCACACTTTCCTAGGTGAACCTCGGTTGGGGGGCATGCATTCATAGCTTAGGAATCCCTTCGTGTCGACATGAGGGGGGCTGCTAGCTACTTCACACTTTGCTAGGTGAACCTCGGTTGGGGGGGGGGCATGGATTCATAGCTTAGGATTCCCTTCATGCCAACACGAGGGAGGGGGGCTCCTAGCTACTTCACACTTTGCTAGGTGAATGAACCTCGATTGGGGGGATGCATTCATAGCTTAGGATTTCCTTCGTGCCGACACGAGGGAGGAGGGGGCTGCTAGCTACTTCGCACTTTGCTAGGGTGAACCTCTGTTGGGGGGGGGCATGCATTCATAGCTTAGGATTCCCTTCGTGCCGACACAAGGGGGGTGGGGCAAGCAATACAGTGCACTTTGCAAGAGAGGTGCCACATCGAAGTTGCATTTGGTATTTGAAAATCAAATCACCCTTTTGATACATAAATTTGGTCAACATGCAAGTGTGTTTGTGTTCTGACCCTCTCCCACGCCATTTTTCGCCAAATTTATGAACATTAGATAAGTCGGATGACTCAATAGACACGGTTCACTCAAACTAACTGTGTACCTATCACGCACACATCTGCACAGTACATTGGGCTCCACGAGGCTCCCCCTCTCAAAAATATCTGCCCGCCTCGAGGGTTTTTCTGTTTCATAACACACGGTTGTTATCTCTGGACCGTGTGCGATGTTTCTTGTTCCCAATCCCGCCTGCATCCCTAGAAAATATCTGCCCGCCTCGAGGGTTTTTCTGTTTCATAATACACTGTTGTTATCTCCGGACCGTGTGCGATGCACTATCATCAAAATTTTCAATAGCCCAGCATTTCAATCCCGCGTTTGACTCCCACGTAGTAAAATTTCAGTACCCGTGTCACTTCCTCAAACACCCCGTGCCCCCTCCACACACACACAAACATCAAAACCTTCTTGGGCATGCACGCGCGCACACACACACCCCCTCCCTCGCTCCAAACCCTAGCAAGGTCCCCCCCCCGCCGCCGCAAGGCCTCCATTGTCAACATCTGCCGGTTTACCTGTGCAGCTTACCCACCGATCTCCATACCCAGGACGCCCTGAGTTTCTTAGATGATGCCTGCCAAACACCCCCTTTCCCACAGATCCCCATCCCCCACTCTAGAGCGTCACAGCCTAAGCCCGGCTACGCTTCCCGTGGAGCTCGAGGAGCAACTGGCCCGAAAGAGGTGTATAGCGGTCTCTTCGCTCGACGTCGACAAGGAAGCCGACGACCATTACTGGCGGCAGGCACTCAAGTAGTGGGCTATGGTATGCGGGCATGTCTCATCCACCGACTACGACATCAAGGTCATCGACAACGACGGCTTGAGGCGGGCTATGTCACAAGTTAAGTGGCCCACACCCAACCCCTCGGGTTCAACCGCCGTCGATCTCATCCATGGCCCCGCCGTTGATCTCCCCTCGCTTGCTCTCAAAAAATTTCCATTCTACATCGCCATCGAGCCCCTTTTGTCATTTCTGAAGGACACGTTCTGCGACGCCAGCTTGGGATCCACAGCTTCCAAGTCAGACTTCATCGACAGCGACTCACGAGGAGGGCACCCTCTCCGGCTCTTCCAAGTGGAAAGGGCCCATCTGCTCTTCCAAGGGAAAAGCGTCCGTCTTTGACATCAGGGAGGGAACCCTACAACCATGCTCTTCCAAGGGGAAGGAGCCCATTTGCGACAACATGGAGCGCATACAAGGTCCGTGCTCTTCCCACGGGAAAGAGCCCATCTGTGACAAGTGAGGAAACCCATGATTTGTTTTGTCATGCCTCTTCATAGAGGGAAACCCATGATTTGTTTTGTCGAGTCCCTTTTGTAGTGTAGTGAGAGTATGTCCAGTTATAATTGCTATATCTGGTTGTTTGCAGTATGCCTTGTTTATTTCAGTTGTTCACAATGTGATGCTCTATATGTGCAATTATTTACTGTGTGGTACATTTCATCAATCCAGTTTTAAACATACCGATAGGAATGCATATATTTGCTTGTTGTTAAGCCTGCTATAGCTAGCATATGCCTCTTTTAAAGTTTTTTGATTGTTCCGTTGTTTGTAGTTAGCACATGTCCAGTTTCAAATGCTATCTTTGGTTATTCGTAGTATACCTTGTTTATTCTAGTTATTCACAACGTGATGTTCTATATGTGCAAGTATGAACTGTTGTGATTAACATGCTTCTCAATGTACCTATACAGGACAACTTTGGGAACGACTGTTGTTTTCCATCGAGGTTAGTTTCATCCCATGGCTTATATCCGCTCACTGTTCAGGATATCGGTAGCTGGTACCATATAGGCCGGTGGCTGATAAGGGACTAATCAGTGAATCCAACTTTTAACTGAATATATCTGCAACCCATTTATCGTTAGGTTAACTAGGGCCATATGTAATATATCTGAGGCTACATAGCAACATGCACTGTACTTAATGTCTAAATATGCAATCCTAGGCAACATAGCAACAAGGAAGAGTGTTACATTAATGTTCTAATTATGTCTAGATATACATAGAAGAGCAGCAGCAGCAACAACAACAACAACAACAACAACAACAACAACAACAACAACACAACCCTGTTTGGATACTCAACTTAGCTAGAGGTTAGAGTTAGTTTCCAGCTCATTACTAGCCCTGAACTAACTCCATCCAAAGAGTTGTTTGGATGCTAGGGTTAGATTGACAATAAATGCACTAGGAGAACTAGCTCCATTTAGCACCTCTTGGGTTGTATAGTTTTTTGGGTGGGTTATAGATGCAACTAGCCAAACTAGCCCTCATGTTTAGATATACTTTAGGGCTATTTGAGCCTGCACTAGCTCAAACTAACTCTAACCCCTGGATACAGCAACAGTTAATCAGCTGATAATTTGTAGGAATGCACTAAACTCCTTTCGGCCCATAATATAAGATGTTAATTCATCTAATATGTGAGTATATTGGATGTTATAAGATACTCCATCCATTCCTAAATATTTGTCTTTTTAGAGATTTCAAATGGACTACCACATACAGATGTATATAGACAAATTGTAAAAGATTGTTGTGCTACATCATCGTGCAATTGTTGTTTAGCTTATAATATTAACTTGATGCTTTTAGGTACATATGTCATTGGTAAAGATCCACGCTTTGACCATTTCTGCGCATGGGGCAATGAGATATCGATGAACCAGCATCAAGTGAGGAAGCTGATAAAGATTGTTAGTAAAATGGGTCCAAAGATGGCAATTAAACTATTTGTTTACACTTTATCCAAGACAACAGCGAACTGCAGGATGGTAAGTAAGAACTCTGCAGCCTTCTTTTTACTGCCCATAATGAGTTGTGTTAGATGACAATGTCTGAATATTTTTCCTTTATAGTGGTTGACAAAGTAGTTTACTCAAGATTACCTCTCAAACTACATGATTGGTGGGCATGCAAAGGTTAAAGTATTTCTACCAGAACACGATGATTATCACTACAAGAAATATGTCAACTAGTGACCCTCACTATTGGCCGCTGAAATGTCATAGTTTTTCATTTGCGACCTTTTTGTGACCAAAAACAGAAGGTCAAAAGCTGGCGGTCGTAAACTGAAATTAACGACCTTCTCACAGAAGGTCGTTGAACCCATGACATTTTATTTTGGTCACTGGTTGTCTGCCCAGGCCACGTTGGATCCGACGTGGCAATCTGACGTGGCAAAATTGCGACCAATTCAAAAGGTCATTACTTAGAATCAGCCCGGTCCATTTCGGTGCTTTAGATGGGCCGAGCCCATTAATTCAGTCTTTTTAATATATATTTTTGTTAATTTTCGCTAGCTACATGGGCCTGGCCCAGTAATTCTCCCTTTTGACAGTTTTTTTGGTCTTATTTTTTCTGGGCCATTTCTTTGCTGGGCCTCTCAAGTTTTCCCCTCAGAAATAATTGTTCAATATATCTTGGGCTGGGACAAAATAATTGATCCAATCCAACTTCTTTCATTATGCCATTTACATTACAACACATCACAATACAAGCTATCTTGGGCCTAGCCCAGTTCCAATGCATTTTCAAAGCAACATGGAATATTATAGGAGCCCAAAATATCTTTACATGCATTCATTCTGGTAGTACATATCTTTACATCCAAGGAACCAGTAAGTGCCAAGCAAAACTATTCTACAACAAAGAAAAAAATAGATGACAAGACATCAAAGAAGTTCCTATTGTCCTCCTCCTTCAACATTTGAAAACCTTCACCTGGAAGTAGATCAATCATGACTGAGAAACAATACAGCAGCAAAAAAATGTTCAGACGATGCAAAAAATAAGTCATTACACATGGTATTCATGTACAGATTGTAAGTCATGGATCCATTACACATAGTTTTTGTGTTGTGGACTATATTCATGCAATTGCTACTCGGTAAGGCATTACTATGCTCCAGGAAGTGTACCACACTACAGTTAGTAGTCTACAGTATGCACAGCTAGGAATTGTAGGTCTCACCAGAAACTAAGTCAAACAGGCATGCTACTAATCCACTGTCCTATAGTTGTGTCAAACCCACCAGCATAAGTATTCAGTAGTACTCAACCAATGACAGTAGAAAAATGTACTACCTCATCACCCATTTCGCACAGGTGCTTGATGAAGTTCTGGAACTAGTTCTTGTACCCAGAGATGTGGCTGCAAACATGCATGGAAGACGCACGCAAAATTAGTTCACATATACTAGGAAATTAACAGAATAGTTTATTCGACTAGTGCCATCAAGTTACACAAATTCACGGCAAAGAGAAGAAAGGAGCATGACACGACATATTTATGAAGACAGTTGATTATTTAGAGAAGTTAAACTAAGTGCAGGTCACCCAAAATTGAATTTCTTGCAATCCAAACAACACAAACAGCAGGGAGATGGTTGCATAGATACAAATCCATGTGGTAGCAGCAAAATTGACCAATCTGGACTACATCTTCTCTGTTTGGTACTAACTAAATAAAAAACTAGACTTGTTCACACAAATCCCTCTTGAATTCCATGACATAACCAGGATTTGCATCTAATATTCCTTAATTTAGCGGCATTAGTAAGCAGAGAAAGAGGGGGAGGGAGATGGGGATGCTACCTGCCATGGTGGGTCGTCATGGCCGTGCTTGATCTCGGGCAGGACCTCTTGGTCGCACTAGGGGCAGAGGAGAAGGCCTCTCATGCCCCTACTCGTCGAGTAGAGCAGGGACGATGGCTAAGTGCACCCCTCATCCTCATCCTCCTTTAGCAGGGCAACATCTATTACAATCTGTGTTAAAATCTCCTAGGAGTTCAAAGGCTGGAAACAATCGTCTAGTTAGATTGTCAAAAAAGATCCAAGTAATACCAAAAAGAACATAAACCTGGTCTTAGAAAGCATAGTATGCTTGAGCAAACATAAAAGATACGCACTAGACTTGGGTACACAAGATCAGTTACTGGAAAAATTACACTAGGTCATATTATCGGAGAAAGGTGCAATCAGCACCATATTCTTCTATCCAGGACCAAGTGATGTGGCGCAAGAAGACATATCTATGCAAATACTTGACTAACACCATGATGTTTTATTTGTGCAAGAAGACCTATATGTCCAGCAAGCCTAATTAGTACTGTCAAACTGTACCTATAAATAGCACATCAGCAGCAGCATAATATCAGAGATGTGATGCCACCGTTTACTAGTGCTAATGAAAATTTGCTACACCCAAAATAGCAGTTTGAAGCACACAAAAGAAGTAGTTTGACCTATTCACACGAGCTTAAGTAGACCGTAGCAGATCGGAGGGAGCAAACTGCAGAGACCACACGCACGCAGGAATCAGATGCGGGGATGAAGGAAGCCAGAAGAAGAGAAGGGATTCATCATTGAGGGAGTTGTTCAACTTTGAGCTATCTACAAATTTCTGCAAAACAAACAAAAAAAGGATTCATCATTTCTGTACAAAAAGAACAGTCATGTAGTTAGGAATTACATTCTCCCATCAGTAGCAAGGACACATATAACAATTTTTTCATTTTATCAATATAGGACATAATCAAACGTCTTACATGTATAGTTGTACTGAAACAAATCTATTAGGTCGTAACTCCAGGAATAACTAAGCACATCAGAGGAAGGTCCTTGTGGATAATAAGAAAGATAAGGAGCTTAAATCCATTTCGCATCTGAGCATGAGAACCCATGGAAGTTCGCCAACACTAGTAAGTGGATAAGTTCACCAACGCTAGAGTAGGCACTGGTAAAGGCATAAAGTAATCTTTTACTGGAGACACTTTCCCACAGTCGGGCTCCTCGCAAACATACTGCCATCCACCGTGCACGTGGGCATGCTTCCTCAAGGCAGCCACGTCGATGAAGGTGTTGCCGCAGTTGTCGTAGCTATAGAGGAAGAGGATCTCCATGGCCGGCTCGACCTTGCGTGGTTGCGCCTCCGGTTCCTGCCCAAAATTATAAGGTTGTTCATACAAGGAACAAAATTAACAAAAAAAATAGTGTGGATGACATTAAAAATTAGGACTAATCACAAAAGAGGCTAGCTAGGTGCCAGCTCCAAACTTCAAATGATCTTAGATAAACAATAACGTCATTAAAAATGAGGACTAATCACAAAAGAGGCTAGAAAATAATATGCTCAGAAGTATGGATAGCAACACACTAAGGACAATAAGAAAAACGCTTACTGAAAGAGACACCCACAGCAAGGAGATGCTCCAAACGGCTCTTTGCAACTAAGCACAACCCAGAACCATAGGACTAGTAAACTAGAGACTAAGAACCTAACTGTGCGAAAGAAATGGGGAAGAAACTGTGGTACAAGTTTCTTTTGGCAGGGGGAGAAGCTAAAGGTCATTCATAAAACTGCAGATGAAATCAAACAGGGCAGTTATAAGAAATAAATGACAGTCTTTCATCAGCAAAATGGAGGTCAACCTTACAGTAGACTATATAGTGTCCGCTTAAACAGAAGCAAACATGGCCTCAAGACAACATTAAAATGTATCCTACACCAGTCAGTACTACATTCCACAACTGAATCACCAACAACAGAGATGTCATGTTAGCATAAACAACACCGGGTAGAGGGGGACATAAATGGAGGAACACATAGAGGGGCATTTCGTTTCATTTCAATGTTTCAGACATTTATCATTGTTTCACTCAGCAAATTGACAGCATCAATACCCCCACGACAATCTCGATATCCAGAGAGCAAACATACAATGCAGATAATAATCAAATTAATCTTGATCCCGATGAACCAGATGCATAGGGTAAAACTTCTAATGAAATTCCAATTTCAATTGGTTGTAGTTCCATGATCCAATATCATCACATAACCTATACCATGTTAATGCCTTTCCCCTCAAAGATATAGGGAAGACCATCTTCCTAACAACATCCCCGGGCATACCTGCAAGCTTAACTAATCCACAAACTTCATCCACATAAATTAGGTGCATATCGGGATGTAATGTTCCATCTCCTGCACAAGGATTAGCTAGCAGTTTATCTATCATACCCGAAGGAATTTCATAATAAATATTTTTAGTAGGTGCAGTAGGTTAAGGAGTAACTTCTCACTCTACCGGTTGAGGTGAAGATACCCCAAACAAGCCCCTAAAATGATTACTTTCCATAGTAACAATTGACAGTAAATTTTAGCAATTTATATAAATGTCTTCTTACCAAATTCCACTTACCAAAGGTGCTTCACTCCCCGGCAACAACACCAGAAAAGAGTCTTGATGACCCACAAGTATAGCGGATCTATCATAGTCCTTTCGATAAGTAAGAGTGTCGAACCCAATGAGGAGCAGAAGGAAATGACAAGCGGTTTTCAGCAAGGTATTCTCTGCAAGCACTGAATTTATCGGTAACATATAGTTGTGTGATAAGATAATTCGTAACGGGTAACAAGTAACAAAAGTAACTAAGGTTCAGCAAGGTGGCCCAATCCTTTTTGTAGTAAAGGACAATTCTGGATGAACTCTTATATAAAGCAAAGCGCTCCCGAGGACACATGGGAATTATTGCAAGCTAGTTTTCATCATACTCATATGATTCACGTTCATTACTTTGATAATTTGATATGTGGGTGGACCGGTGCTTGAGTTCTGCCCTTCCTTGGACAAGCCTCCCACTTATTATTAATCCCTCTTGCAAGCATCCGCAACTACGAAAGAAGAATTAAGATAAATCTAACCATAGCATGAAACATATGGATCCAAATCAGCCCCTTACGAAGCAACACATAAACTGGGGTTTAAGCTTCTATGACTCTAGCAACCCATCATCTACTTATTACTTCCCAATGCCTTCCCCTAGGCCCAAATAATGGTGAAGTGTCATGTAGTCGACGTTCACATAACACCACTAGAGGAGAGACAACATATACATCTCATCAAAATATCGAATGAATACCAAATTCACATGATTACTTATAACTAGACTTCTCCCACGTCCCCAGGAACAAACATAACTACTCACAAAGCATATTCATGTTCATAATCAGAGGAGTATTAATTATCATGAAGGATCTGAAGATATGATCTTCCACCGAATAAACCAAGGAGTAATCAACACTACTAGCAACCCACAGGTACCAATCTGAGGTTTTGAGACAGAGATCAAATACAAGAGATGAACTAGGGTTTGAGAGGAGACAGTGCTGGTGAAGATGTTGATGGAGATTGACCCCCTCTCAATGAGAGGTTCATTGGTGATGACGATGGCTTACCTTTCCCACTCCTGGAGGGAAGTTTCCCCGGCGGAACAGCTCCGCCGGAGCCCTAGATTGGTTCTGCCCAAGTTCCGCTCCGAGACGGTGGTACTTCGTCCTAAAGCTTCCATCTGTTTTTTTCTAGGTCAAAACACACCATATAGTAGAAGATGGGCATCGGGGCCTTGCCAGGTGGCCCACAAGACCGGAGGGCGTGCCCTCCACCCTTGTGGATGGCAGGTGGCCCCCCTCTAGTGCTTTATTCACCCAATATTTTTTTATATATTCCAAAAATATTCTCCGTAAAGTTTCAGGACTTTTGGAGTTGTGCAGAATAGGTCTCTAATATTTGCTCCTTTTCTAGTCCGGAATTCCAGCTGCCGGCATTCTCCCACTTCATGTAAACCTTGTAAAATAAGACAGAAAAGGCATAAGTATTGTGATATTATGTGTAATAACAGTCTATAATGCAATAAATATCAATGTAAAAGCATGATGCAAAATGGACGTATCAGGGCTTCTGGGATTGTTATCTTCTTCAATCTTACCGTGGTTCGATCGTACCGATTCAGGCGATGGCCCATTGCATGGCTAATCCCAATGTTAGACAAAGGTTCTACGAGAACGGTGCCATTGTTTTAGATGTTGTGCAAATTGATGTTGGTACCCTCCCGTACATATGTAAGCCAATCTCCACTGGCACCAAGCCTAACCTGTGAAATAGTGTGTAGCGGGGAAATTAGGAAACGAACATGGAAGTAGTCTTTAGAATGGATTTACTACGTGATCAAACTCATCACTTACCTGCTCATCGGACAAAATCTGAGTGCCCCTCAACGTCGGCATCTCAAGGGGCGTCAACTTGCAAGAACGACCATGCCACGCTGGAGAGACCCCTAAGGAAACATCCTCGTGCTCGAGGACGCAAGGCAGGCCAACTAGCATGGCCTTCTCCGACGCATATTTACGCACCCTCTTAAAATATTTGGTGCAAGTACCGCTAAGTCTTGCAGATGTGAGGAAGTCGGAGTAACTTACGATGTGTCCCAAAGGATCATCGTCCAAGGTCTCCCAACCTCGATGAGGACGAGTAGCACCACCGCCTTGCGAATCCATGGCAATGGCGACCAACTGCCTTGTCCCTTGTGGAGCTGGTTTGCACGAGAGGAGATGGTAACTGTAGGGCTTCGTCCCTTCGGAAAGGATGTTCTGCAGGCGCGCACTAGTGCAGTTTATATTTGACACTAGCAAGAGGCTCATGCATTGCACGTAACATCAAGATGCATTTATACGAGTTGTTTATCTTGTGGGAGATGAAGATGAACAAGGGAAGGCCTTATCTACAAATGTGGAAAGGGGTGCGGGTATCTTTTTTCAAAATTGCCATATTTTCCTTCCTATCCGTCAGATATAAATCGGACAGTCTATATTCCAGGAGGGCAGGCACACCATCATCACCAAATATGTTTTTTATAAGAGTAGATTATTATTTATTACTAGGAAGATGCCCGTGCATTGCACGTAACATCAAGATGCATTTGTATGAGTAGTTTATCTTGTGAAAGAAAAGGATGAATGAGGGAAGGCCTTATTTGCAAATGTGGTGAGGGGTGTGGGTATATTTTTGCAAAATTGCCGTAGTTTCCTTCCTATTCGTCAGATATAAATCAGATGGTCTATATTGTAGGATTGTAGGCACACCATCGTCACCAACTCTGTTTTTTATAAGAGCATAAGAGTAGAGATAGAGAAGTAGAGATAAATAGATTATTATTATTACAAGAGTACATATAGAGATTAGGGAGCTGGCAGGCAGTTCATTGTACGGCACGTTGGCGTCCATCCACTAGCCCAGAATTAAAGCAAGCACGGCATTTACACCGACTAGGATTAGTTGTTTTCGGGGCGCATGGACCAACGCGGACTAGTGGAGTTGGCCGCCCTTTTTCGAGCACGCCTTCGACAATTACGTGCGTGACATGCGTGCATGCAAATCTTGCGTGACCAAACCGTGTGAAGCAAAGCGGTAGGATGTCGAACTACAACCTGCATGTTACAACCATGTCATCCACATGCAACCTAAAGGCCAATTCATACTCTGCTGGACTATAGTGTACAACTATGCATTGTTTGGCATGAATGTTCCTTGGGTCTCGTGATGCAACTGGCGTACTCCATGGCCCGCCTCCCTTCTCCTTCCTCTCCCAGCGCCCGCGCACGTCCGCGGGAAGAGGCCGGTCAACCCTTATATAGGAGTGCTAGCACAAAAAGATGCATGCATGACCACAAAAATTTCCTTTCTCTTATCTTTATGAAATAAATGTGGCGTGAAACTCAAAGCCCTTTAAGTATGAGTATAATGGATATCATCATCCTCCTCTGGCTCCACTTTGCCCACCTCATCGTCCTCCTATTCCGGCTCCGCGTGCTGCTCTGCCTCCAACGCCTCCTCGTCCGGCTCCGGCTAGTTTAGAATCCGGAGGCAGGTCAGCTTTGATCCAGGCTTCGCGCCTACTCCAGATTAAAGCGCCGCTCCAGCGGGAGTATGGCGTATGTCGTTACCTTCGGCCGGGCCATGGCTATCGGTCGACCAGAGAAGAGGCGGTGGGAGGGGAATGAATGCAGCTACTATTTGGGTTTGCCGTCCGGCTTAAATAAATGTGCACCATCATGTGTACTCGCGGGTGCACAAATTGTAACATATGGGTCTGCTTAGGGGGTGTCACGTAACTGGTATGTGTGTCAGATTCTGAGAGACAGAGTGCGTGTGTGCGACTCTACTCTTCGGACATGTACTCCACCTTTTGCATCGGGATATAAGTATAATGGTATTACACTTTAGCATGTGATTTACGTGGTCATGTTAACGTGGTTGTGTAAAAAAATGTCACTTCCTACTCGTGATTTGCGTTATATAATTATGAGCAGTTTGCTAACTACTAAAGTAAAGTGGAATTTGGCCATGTTATATAAATAAATTAAGGTGATTGTTTATCATACGGGTAAGGTTGGACGAAGGGTGGTACGAACAAATGCTCCGCCTAGAGCATGTGTGTGTGAGATGGAGTCTTAGTGTTTGTGTGTGTGTTTGTGTGTGTGTGTGTGTGAAGTGGAGTCTTCAGTGGAGAAAGTAATTTAAGTGTGTGTGGCTTCATCGTAGAGAGGTGATGTGTATGGCAGAGGCCACCAACGAGCGGGTGCGAGAGAGAAGAGGCCCGTAGAGAGGGAAGAGAAGCCGTGTGCGCGTGAGAGGAGTCAGCATCGAGATAACGTGTTTGTTGGAGAGACACCAAGGAAGACTACTATATATCGATGGTGCATGTAGGCGGGAATTAAATGAAGGGATGCTCTTATTGGTTTCAGGGATATAGGGGAAGAGTGAGAGAGGGGGGTAGCTAGAAGGAGATTGTTAAGTGTGAGTGTGTGTTTTAGAGAAGAGACCCATCCAGGCGGAAGTCTTGTGCACACAAGAAGAGAACGATTCAATGTGGGTTTAGGGCTGAAGGTAATTAACTATGTATGGAGACATAGGAGACCTTGAAATGTGCATGTGCGAGAGGTATACATCTATACATCGGATGTGTGTGTGTGTGCGCGTGCGCGCATGATCGAGATAAAAGAAAGAAGACATAAGTCATAAGATCAATGACATGGGAGACATAGATGGGGATGACAATATGCATGTGTGAGAGTGGAGGGAAGAAGGCCCGATAATTGAGCATGTGTTTTTATCTTTAAGAGATAGCGGCGTGGGCTGGAGCATGCATCTATGGCGATCACGGGGAGTGAGACACAACGATTGTGCAAAAGAGATCAACCTATAGATGCATGTATGGAGAGACATATATAGTGTGCGTGATAGGAAGCAAGAGTGCGTGCGAGAAAGGAAGGTTGATGGAGAAACTACAGATAGATAGAGAGATAGAGATGCTAGCTAGAGGGACATCGACTAGTTTGTGTGTTAGAGATGACCGCCGAGTGGTTCACAGGGTGAAGTTATGTGTGTGTGAGAAAGATAAAAAAGGGGGTGCATGACTGCATGTAGAGAGAAACATATATAGTGTGCATGTTAGGAAGCAAGAGTGAGGGCGAGAAAGAAGGTTGATGGAGAAACAGATAAATAGAAAGATAAAGATGCTAGCAGGAGGGAGATCCGCTAGCTAGCGTGTGTGTTAGAGATAAGAGTCGAGTGGATCAGAAGGCTAAGTTATGTGTCTGTGAGAGAAAGATAAAAAGAGGGCGCATGACTGCATGTAGAGAGAAACATATATAGTGTGTGTGATAGGAAGCAAGTGTGAGGGCGAGAAAGAAGGTTGATGGAGAAAAAGATAAATAGAAATATAAAGATGCTAGCTAGAGGCAGATCAGCTAGCTAGTGTGTGTGTTAGAGATAAGAGTCGAGTGGATCAGAAGGCTGAGATATGTGTGCGGCTTTGAGAGAGATAGAGAGAGGGTGCATGTGAGTCACATACAAAAAAAATTAATATCAAAGAGAAATGAGATCTCGAGAGACGTAGTTTTGTGTTTGTGAGAGAGAAAGATATTTCACAAGAGTGATAGCTAGAGAGACATATCAGGGATTGGAAGATATCTCTAGGGAGAGTGTGTGTGAGCGACATACATGGGAATGGTGGAGAGATATGAAACCCTGGGAGACAGAGTTTGTGTTTGTGTGTGAGAAAGAGATATTTAAGAGGAAGAGTCGTAGCTTCTCATACCTAAGGAGCGCAAGAAATCTCTGTGTGAGAGGGGGTGTGCGAGTGGCACATGAGGGAATAGTAGGGAGAAATGATACTCCGGGAGACAAAGTTTGTATTTGTGTGAGAGAAAGAGATTTCACAGGGAGAATCATAGTTAGAGACACATAGCAGGGAGCAAGATGTACTTAGAGAGAGATAGAGTGAAGGTCGAGGGAGAGAGTACCGTCAGTGTGTTACGAAGATAAAAGATCATTGTCGACATACAAGTGGCACGAGAGATACTCGAGAGACGATGAAGGTGTATAGGTCTGGAGAGATATATAAGCATGAGTGATAGCTATATGAGACGAATATATGGATTAAAGGGGATTCAAATATTTAAACTAGAGATCATGACATCGATAATACCATAACGAAAATTGGTCTATCAAACCTGCATATCCATTTGAATTTGGGGACATGTGTAATGTTATATAGTTTATCAATATTAGTGATCCATAGATTCTTTAATTAGAGACGATGCATGGTTTACATGCAATTAATGGCTAAACAGGATTACACTATATGTTGCATGTGTCAAACACATTATACGTGTTTGAGAAGTAAAAAAATCCCCATGAATCACACATTAATTGAAGACAGTTAGCGAGGAATGCATACATTGGATTTCAACATAAAGTGGTTTCAAATATTTCAAAATCCAAATTAAGATGGAAACAGCCTTATGAATCTAAGATCATGCCATTTGTAAACCAAATTTATGTATAAAGGGTGTTGTGCTTTTGAAAGTATATATAAAAATGATGTATATAGATTTGTATTCGAATACTAAATGGATCCTGCCCGAAAAAAATACAAACTGGATTCAAATAGAGTTGGCATGGTAAACGTGCACTCTTTCTCTGCAAAAATTTGAATGAAGCAGGAAAGTTGCTGTAACCGCCTGAAGCCAAAATCTGTGAGATGGAAATTATTGCCTAACCCTGACACGCAAAGCCTATCTGCTCGATTTCTATAGGTTTCGATAGGGGTAGGCTTGTAATTTCACTCAAACATGACATAACCGCCTCCGGCTCTCACCTCCCCGAATTCATACACGATGGGCATCAAAACACAGTTTCTCCTCGGTCGAAATCGCCTCTGACCTCCCTCCTCGATACATAGACGGTGGGCACCAAAACAAACTCTTGTCGGCCAAAATCTCTATCATCAAATATTCGGTGTATGCGAGATTACCGTCCTATCCCCAACCGACTAATATTGTTGTGATGTAGGAAATTTGAAATGGGGGCTAAGTTTTTAAATTTCCTCGCATTTGAGATAAGCACGCTGAGGGAGTCCTGGATTAGGGGGTATCCGGACAGCCGGATTATATCCTTTGGCCGGACTATTGGACTATGAAGATACAAGATTGAAGACTTCGTCCCGTGTCCGGATGGGAATCTCCTTGGCATGGAAGGCAAGCTTGGCAATACGCATATTCAGATCTCCTTCCTTGTAACCGACTCTGTGTAACCTTAGCCCCCTCCGGTGTCTATATAAACCGGAGGGTTTTAGTCCGTAGGACAACATACAATCATACCATAGGCTAGCTTCTAGGGTTTAGCCTATCTGATCTCATGGTAGATCGACTCTTGTACTACTCATATTATCAAGAATAATCAAGAAGGACGTAGGGTTTTACCACCATCAAGAGGGCCCAAACCTGGGTAAAACATTGTGTCCCCTGCCTCCTGTTACCATCCGCCTTAGATGCACAGTTCGGGACCCCCTACCCAAGATCCGCCGGTTTTGACACCGACATTGGTGCTTTCATTGAGAGTTCCTCTGTGTTTTCATCATTAGGCTTGATGGCCCCTTCGATCATCGATAGAGATGCAGTCCAGGGTGAGACTTTTCTCCCCGGACAGATCTCTGTATTCGGCGGCTCCGCACTGCGGGCCAACTCGCTTGGCCATCTGGAGCAGATCGAGAGCTACACCCCTGGCTATCAGGTCAGATTTGGAAACTTAAACTACACGACCGACATCCACGAAGACTCGATCTTAGACGGATTCGACCCCTTGCCGAGTGTGCCGCAAGGTCACGATGAGCATGATTTAGCTCTACCATCGGACAATGTTCGGGAGATCGCACCAGCGACCACTCCAACCCTCAATTCGGAGCCAATTGCACCATCCAGGGACGGGTGGATAGACCCCGCCACGGAGGTCGCATTTTCATCGGCGATCGAGCCGAGTATCGACCTTACCCTTCACGAGAGCCGTGACGCCAAACTGCCGGATTCTTCCCCGGCCATGAACTCCGAACCGCCTGCGCCCGTGCCTATCGGATCCGACTGGGCGCCGATCATGGAGTTCACCTCCGTGGATATCTTTCAGCACTCGCCCTTTGGCGACATACTGAGGTCATTAAGGTCTCTCTCCCTGTCAGGAGAGTCCTGGCCGAACTATGTTCGCCAGGATTGGGATGCGGATGATGAAGAAATTCGTTGCCCACCCACCACCCACTTAGTAGCCAGTGTCGACGATTTGACTGACATGCTCGGGTTCGACTCCGAAGACATCGACAGTATGGACGACGATGCAGGAGATGAACAGGAACCACTGGCCACAGGGCACTGGATGCCCACTTCATCATACGATGTATACATGGTGGACACAACCAAAGAAAACGACGACGAGGAACGGAAGGACACAGTGAAGGGTTGTTCCCTCGAGAAGCAGTCAAAGCGGTGGCGTAAGCGCCACTCCAAGTCCCGCCTCGGCAGAAACAGCGATCATATAGACCCAGCGATAGAGCAGGGTGAACCATCGCCCGACCACGGCAACACGGAGAATCAAACCGAACAAACCGACTCCGTCGAAGATAACAGTCCGGACGACATCACACCGGACAGGCACCCGGAGCAACAGAATGCCCATCAAAGGCTTGTTACCACTGCGAGGAGTCTGAAAAAGCAGAAGCAAAGGCTCAGGGCTGCACAAGACACACTCAGAATCAGATGGAGTAAAGTACTCAACACTGCAGTGAAGTACGGAGGTAATCGGCACACCAAGAGCTACCCGAAGAGAAAGTTGCAACCAAAAAACAAAACGGCCATCCGGTCGGATAGATGACCTCGTGGCCAACATAGAGCAGCAAACAATGCCGCACATAAGCCAGTACGCGTTCCGCGTGAGGGCTCGCATCAAAAGGACGGCGCAACCAGATCCATCTACGGGCCACGCAAGCGCGCTCCAGCATGCAATGCAACACAACGAACATCCCAACACCATGGTACACCCAAATACAGGGGTGCCGCACCCCCCCTATGTTTTACCGATGAGGTGCTAGACCATGAATTCCCAGAGGGATTCAAACCATAAACATAGAGGCGTACGATGGAACGACAGACCCTAGGGTCTGGATTGAGGACTACATCCTCCATATCCATATGGCTCGAGGAGATGATCTCCACGTCATCAAGTACTTACCCCTCAAGCTCAAAGGGCCAGCTCGGCACTGGCTTAAAAGCCTCCCCAAAAACTCCATTGGAAGCTAGGAAGAGCTTGAAGACGCTTTTCGGGCAAATTTTCAAGGGACCTATGTCCGACCACCGGATGCAGACGATTTGAGTCATATAACTCAACAGCCCGGAGAGTCATCCCGAAAGCTTTGGAATAGGTTTCTCACTAAAAAGAACCAAATAGTCGACTGCCCGGATGCCGAAGCCTTAGCAGCTTTTAAGCACAGCGTTCGAGACGAATGGCTTGCCAGACACCTTGGCCAAGAAAAGCCGAGAACAATGGCAGCAATAACAAGCCTCATGACCCGCTTTTGCGTGGGCGAGGATAGCTGTTTAGCCCGATGTAGCACCAGCGACCCAAGTACATCCGAAGTCAGGGACGGAAACGGGAAGCCAGGACGCAGCAAAAACAAGCGCCGGAATAAAGAAGACAGCCCGAAGAGCACGGCGGTAAATGCCGGATTCAGAAGCTCTCGGCCAGGTCAGCAAAAGTTGCCCTCCAAAGGCAATAGAGACGAACTGTCCAGCCTAAACAAGATTCTGGACAAAATATGTCAGATCCACAGCACCCTCGATAAACTTGCAAATCATACCCATAGAGAATGTTGGGTATTCAAGCAGTCCGGAAAGCTCAAAGCCGAACACAAGGGGAAGGATACACCAAGCGAAGACGAAGACGAGCCTCGCAAGCAAAGCACTGGGGAACCGAAGAAATTCCCATCAGAAGTCAATACAGTCAACGTGTTACACGTGATAAAGGGGAGAAACAAAGCAGCACTCCTGAAGACACATGCCCCAGGGCCTATCACCGTTCTACCACTGGTTGTCCCAACCAATCACCTTTGACCATCGGGAGTACTCGGCAAGTATCCGGCATGCAGGATGGGCTGCCTTGGTGTTAGACCCGATAATTGACAGATACCACTTCACACAAGTCCCAATGGACGGCGACAATAGTTTAAACCTGATATATCAGGACGCAGTCCGCAAAATGGGGATAGACCCAACAAGAATCAGCCATAGCAATACTACCTTTAAAGGAGTAACGCCAGGCCCAAAAGCCCATTCCATGGGCTCCCTGCTACTAGAGGTTATATTCGGCTTTCCCGATAACTTCCACAGTGAAAAGTTAACCTTCCACATCGCCCCGTTCCAAAGTGGCTATCAAGCACTACTCGGACGCGAAGCTTTCGCTCGCTTTAACGCAATACCACATTACGCTTCTCTCATGCTTAAGATGCCCGGTCCACGCGGCATGATTACAGTAAATGGAAATATTGAGCGCTCCGTGCGCGCGGAAGACCATGCGGCTCCCTTGGCAGCCGCACACTAAACGGCCTCACCAACTAAAGCATCTGACAGGTCGTTAAGACCACGGACGTGGTTAGACGAGTCCAGCGCAGCTATATGTAATTGATACAGGTTTGATGGCTATACCCCTATAACAATACAAGGGGCTCAACGCGCGCAAACAAGTGGCAATTAGGCTCAACTTTACTCATCTTGAACTGTACATGGTTTCTTTAGAATAACCTACCTTTTTGCACGACAACTTTTCAACTAAGTTCCTCTATTTTACAGATGACCATCGTGCTACACCCGTCCAGGATACGGCACAACGGAGACACAGGCGCAGACGTGCAGCAGGGACCTGTTCCAAGGATTCTTTTTAGATTAAGACCCTGCGTAAACCTTTTTTAATGTCTCTTGTTGATACACATCCCCCAGATTCTCAGCACAATTGAGAAGGATGCTGACGTATTGGCATGTGGCCACGTCAGAATATTGCACGTACCTGGATACCAGGGGCTTATTACAAAGGGCACTGCTTAAGCCCGGTTTACACCATAAAGACCGAATACCTTAGGGAGTGTTCGGCGTCGCGAGTTTGGCCTTATATGCATCAGCTCCGAATCATGTCTTTTGTCAAATGTTGGGTTTTCTCGGCTCCTGTGTTTTGCTGCCTTACGTTCCGCTCTATCGGCTAAGGCGGCACTAGGAGAACTACTGCGATTGTGCCCTGGTTCATCCGGACGAGCACCTCAGTAGAGAAAGCCGAAAACTGACTGTCATGATATAGCGTGAGACTGGTCAACCACTCGATGACCTAGCGGAATCTTTGGGATTCCTCCGCCTTAACGAAGGGCCATTTCCCGGCCAGGCATGTACGCACCCCGAATTCAGATGAGTGCGGAGCCACCAGGGGCTATATAGTAGCCCAGTGTCAAACACCTCTAGCTAAGTGAGAGTGTTAAAGCATTATAGTCCGATTGCCTAGTTCGCTTCGGTATCACCTCCTTAATGGACCAAGACATTGGATCAAGTGTGAACATGCGTCTTCTGCGAACACCCCCGCATTATATGCGTGGGGGATGAAGCCGACAACTGCCATCTTTCAGGTTATATATATATAGATAAACGGCCGCACAGGAGGCATCATAGTACTTTTGAGTAAAAGTATAAATACAACCTTGATAAACTCAATAAAACATTGTTTTTACAATGGGAATACATGTCACTCAAACATAATATTCTTCGAGCATTGAGCCTCTATCAAACGAGCGCCTTCAAGAACTTCTTCAAAGTAGTGCTCGGCAGCCACTCGACCTATGGCCGAACCCTGTGCCGCAACAGTGGTGGCATCCATCTCCGCCCAGTATGTTTTGACACGGGCAAGGGCCATCCGCGTGCCTTCTATGCACGCCGACCTCTTTACAGCATGGATGTGTGGCACAGCACCAAGGAATTGTTGCACTAAGCCAGCGTAGCTATTCGGCCTTGGCCCTCTCGGCCACAGATGATCCACAACAGACCTCATCGCAAGTCCGGATAATCTATGGAGCTCGTCCCACTCGGCCATTTTCTCATTCAGCAGCAGCGGATGGGCCGGAGCATGAAACTGTGACCAAAATAGTTTTTCCACCTCGTGATCTGTAACACCCCGGATGTAACTTTCCCAATATGTATTCCAACTCTTGCCGTTTCCGGCTTTAAGTTATTTTATTTTCTCGGGTTCAGGTCTTTGTCTCCGCGTGTTGTTATCGTTGTCATGCATCTCATATCATGTTGTCATGTGCATTGCATTTGCATACGTGTTCATCTCATGCATTCGAGCTTTTTCCCCGTTGTCCGTTTTGCATTCCGGCGCTTCGTTCTCCTCCGGTGGTCATTTCTACCTTTCTTTCGTGTGTGGGGATTAAACATTTCCGGATTGGACCGAGACTTGACAAGAGGCCTTGGTTTACTACCGGTAGACCGCCTGTCAAATTTCATACCATTTGTACTTCGTTTGATCCTCCAACGGTTAACCGAGGGACCGAAAAGGCCTCATGTGTGTTGCAGCCCAATACCCCTCCATTTTGGTCCAAAACCCACCAAAACCTTCTCCATCATCTAGAGCGTTCGATCACGATTGCGTGGCCGAAAACCGCACCTCATTTGGACACTCCTAGCTCCCTCTACCTCTATAAATAGACCCCCATTTCCAATTTGCAGATCTGCCCTTCCTAACCCTAGCCCCGCTCCATCCGTCGCGCCGGACACGTCCGGGCTGCACCGGACAAAATCGCCGCCGCCTCCGCGCCAATCGCCGTCCACCACGTGTCCCAGCCGGCGCCCCACTTCGCCGCGAACCGCGCCGGCCCGTGAAGCCCGCAGCGGGCCCTCCCGGCCCGCGCCCCCGAACCACGCGCCCCGCCGCCCGGCGACTCGCTGTGCTGCCCCGCTCTCCCCGCCGCCTCGCCGGGACCGCCTGACACTGTCGCGCCTCTCGCAGCCCGGCGACGCCGCCGCCATCGCCGGCCATCGTGGCGCCATCGTCGCCTCGCCGCCACCGCGGCCGGAACCGCCGCAGGGGACGCCGCCCCCGTCGTCCGGCCTCCCCTCGTCTCCGGCAACCCCCTTGCCGGACCACCTCGACTCCGGCCGGCCCCTCCTCTCCGGCGAGTTCGTCGTCATCTACAGCGTGCAGATCTGGATATGAGGAGATCCACTCGGTTGACTTTCCCCTCCTAACCCTAATTGTTTTTTCGTTTTTCGTCATGTCGTAACTCTGCATCCATAGCTCCGTTTTGGGCATATAGCATATCAAAATGTTCGTCTCAGAGAGTACATCATTTCATCTCATTGCATTATTTTCATTTGAGTTCATCTTGATGCCCGAAATGCTGTTAGAAGAGTGCTACTTGAGATATTTGTCAGATCTGCTACTCCATTTAGATTTTTGTCATTTTTCCATGATTATTGTGCGCATGATATGCCCATGAGCTCTACATATGTTTTGTTAAGGGTTTTGCCATCTTTCCAGAGGTGCAACCCATGTATTTTTGTGATGTGTGTAGTGACTACCACAAGCTTGCAAAGTGAGGCACTTGGTAATGCTGATTTCAGGGACTTAGCATTTCCACAAAGTCCTTGATCTGTTTATCTCATGTTGCCATATGTTCATGTTGTTTCCTAGTGATCCGTGCCTCTTTTGAGGATGATCAGTAAGGATGTTTTGTTGATATTGTAGTGCTCTATCCATCCATGTCTTTGTTTGAAATTATGGAGCACCCTAGCTTGAGTCAATCGAGCTCTACTTTTGTTACTTCGTGAATCTGGGCAGATTGTCTACTTATTAGCGATTTTGCCGATGATGTTGTAGTTGATCCGTGCATGCTATGTTATTGTTCTTGCCATGTATAGCTTGCATTTTGTGTATTCTTGATGGGTGTATTCTTAGATTATCATGACTTGCTCCGTAGTGAGTGCATCGAGCTCATAAACATGCCTACTTGATATCTGTTTTCAGCATGCTCCAGTTTTCACCAAGTCTGAGAACTGATTATGTTTTTGCCATGTTCACATGCTTGCAATTGTATTTTCTGATCCCTTCTGGCTCAAGGTCACTAAGGGACTTTTGTTAAGCTATTTGAGTAGCTCCATGCCATGCTTTACTTTGCCATATTCAGGTCCTGTAGCATGTAGTTTTGTTGCTCCAAAGTGTGCTACCTGATCTGAAATTCCAGACAAGTGTTAATTTCACTAAGTCTGAAATCTGTTTGCCATATGCATTTTTTCCATGCTTGTTTGAACCTGTTAATGGATGAATTGGCTGTAGCTCAGTGCTAGACTTTTGTTAAGCATCATGAATGCATCCCTGCCATGTATTTTTTTGTCATGTTTGGGTGCTGTAGCTTGTTCATCTCTTTGCATTTAGATGGCTACTTGCTGTAAATCACAGACCGGTGTCATATTTGAATTGCTTGCCATTTCCAAACCGTAACTCCGATTCCGGCGTTCTTTATATCGTTTTCAAGCGATTTCATCTCATCTTTCCAGTGGCACACTTGGATTCCCATGTTGAGGCCAGGTTCATGCATCCCTTGTCAAATCTTGCATATGCATCCCGCATCGCATCCCGCATAGCATACCATCCTTGCATCATATTGTTTGATCCTTGCACGTGGTTGATTGTGTCCTTGTTGCTTGTTTGTTTTGTTTGGGTAGAGCTGGGAGACGAGTTCGCTAACGAGGAGCCCGTTGAGTTTGCTTTCGAGGATCCAGTCAACTCTGACCACTTTGCAGGCAAGATGATCATACCCTCAAAATCACTACTATCTTTGCTATGCTAGATTGCTCGCTCTTTTGCTATGCCAATGCTACGATGCCTACCACTTGCTTTCAAGCCTCTCAAATTGCCATGTCAAAACTCTAACCCACCTTGTCCTAGCATACCGTTGCTTGGCTATGTTACCGCTTTGCTCAGCCCCTCTTATAGCGTTGCTAGTTGCAGGTGAAGATTGGAGACCGTTCCTTGTTGGAACATTTATTTACTTGTTGGGATATCATTATATTATCTTGTTATCTTAATGCATCTATACACTTGGTAAAGGGTGGAAGGCTCGACCTCTCGCCTAGTGTTTTGTTCCACTCTTGCCGCCCTAGTTTCCGTCATATCGGTGTTATGTTCCCGGATTTTTGCATTCCTTACGCGGTTGGGTTATAATGGGAACCCCTTGATAGTTCGCCTTGATTAAAGCTTTTCCAGCAATGCCCAACCTTGGTTTTACCATTTTCCACCTAGCCTCTTTTTCCCTTGGGTTTCCGGAGCCCGAGGGTCATCTTATTTTAAACCCCCCCGGGCCAGTGCTCCTCTGAGTGTTGGTCCACCTGTCAGCTGCCGGTGGCCACCAGGGGCAACTCTGGGCTGGCCTACCCGTACCTAGGACAATCTGAGTGTGCCCTGAGAAAGAGATATGTGCAGCTCCTATCGGGATTTGTCGGCACATTCGGGCGGTGTTGCTGGATTAGTTTTAACCTGTCGAAGTGTCTTGAAGAACCGAGATACCGAGTCTGATCGGAACGTCTCGGGAGGAGGTCTATTCCTTCGTTGACCGTGAGAGCTTGTCATGGGCCAAGTTGGGATTTGAACTTTCGAAAGTTGTGCCCGCGGTTATGGGCAGATGGGAATTTGTTAATGTCCGGTTGTAGATAACTTGAACCTTAACTTAATTAAAATGAATCAACTGAGTGTGTTACCGTGATGGCCTCTTCTCGGCACAGTTCAGGAAGTGGACACGGTGTTGGAGTAATGCTTGCGCAGGTTGCTCTCTAGTTTCTCGCTCGCGCTTTGCCTCCTCTTCTCGCTCTCTTTTGCGAACAGGATAGCCACCATATTTGCTAGTCGCTTGCTGCAGCTCCACATATTTACCTTGCCTTACCTATAAGCTTAAATAGTCATGATCGCGAGGGTGCGAGATTGCTGAGTCCCTGTGATACTATGTTTCAAGTGGGAGTTCGATGAGGACTCTCAATGATACTATGTTTCCTTTCCTGATGATCAGTAGTGGTGCCCAGTTGGGAGTGATCGGGACCGTGTCGCATGTTGGGTTATCTTTTATTTTGGCGCCGTAGTCGGGCCATGAGTGTTTGAATGATGTAATGCTATTTTATGTACTTGATTGATGTGGCAAGTGTAAGCCAACTATGTTATCTCCCCTTTATTATTTATATTACATGTTATGTTGTGAAGGTTGCCTTACTTGCGACATATGCCTTCAATGCGATTATGCCTCTAAGTCATGCCTCGACATGTGGGAGATATAGTCGCATCGAGGGTGTTACATGATCTTTCCGGTCCTTGAAGTACTTGGCCGCATCAGCAGCACTTGCAGCCAAATCCACGTAGGCGTCTGCAGAACTCCATAGCCGGTCCAGAGGTGCATACTTCGGATCCCCTAACTTAGTGCACAACAAGAAGGGCTTCCTAGATACAATATCCTTCGTCGCTCTAATTTGGGAGCAGGCTTCCTTGGCAGCCACCTGGGCCTTTTCCAGGTCCGTCACCTTCGCCCTGTTTTCTTCTTCAAGAAGCTAGTAACGGTCAGCAGCATCTTTTAACTCTACAGCCATCTTGGCTATTTTTTCCTTGCTCTCGCAACGCACAGCCTGTTCGGCACTTAACTCTCCGGCCGCCTTTAGAGCGGCCGCATTGCTACCCCTGGCTTGCTCCTTGGCTCGGGCAAGCTCCGCCCGAAGGGTCTCCACGGTGGCAGCTCCATCTGCAGTCACAACATATTAAGGATAGTGGCATCATGCTGCTCTTATTGCGTGTCAATCACCAGAAAAATCACCTACCCTGTGCCTCGTCAAGCCGCTTGTTGACAAGCACGATGTCGACATCTGCCTCATCTAGCTGCTACTTTAGTTCGGCAAACCCATCAGTCCGGCTAGCCACTGGAGCTTCAACCACCTGCGCATATAGGCGGTCTGGTTATTACCTAGGACTATGATCCTCTGTTTGCCGCCGTTTTCGACGATAACCAGAGTCTCAGGGGCTACTATCTACACAGGGCACATCTAAAAATGTGCGGTACTATCAAAAATGTACATCATTTCACGTACCTCAAAACCCGTCAGTAGACTCATAAAGGCTTCATGCAACCCGCTTTCGGTGGACGAAATCCTTTCAATCACCGTACCCATCAACGTACGGTGCTCTTCTCAGATAGCCGCTTGCTCTAGCAGATCCCTTTCGGGTGGCCATAGGATTACCTTCTGGCCTTGCCGGATCAGGAGAAACTGTCAGGACCCCGATTCTAAGTCACACCGATCTAGCCTGTAACACCTCATATCACTTTGCGGCCTCACGCACGGTATTCCCACGGGTGTCGCCTTACCATGGCCCGGGACCGTTCGCGCCTTTTGGCTCACGTATATGATAGTGTCGCTAGCATCCATATGACAGAGAACCCGGGCCCACATGACTAGTCGTGAACCCAAAGTGGCACTAACTTATGGGGCCAGGCATACATGAATCAACATCGAGCATGTCGGTCAGCAGCGTGCGAATCCGGGCTGTAGCACTGGGCTAACAGGACTCCGGTGAATCGGACTTTAGCAGGCTAGGCAGGACTCCAGATGTCACCGTGTGACATTTCCCCGAAGGGACAGACACAGGAACAAAGTGAATCACATGCCGGCCAGTCAAGTGTTCCGGAGCAGTAGTGCTGGGCTAGCAGGACTCCGGTGAACCGGGCTATAGCAGACTACTATGGCTCATGGAAGCACAAGACTACATTTCCCCATAAGAGAGGCTACAAGGATGAACAACTAGGTTGTCGGATCCCACACATACCAAGCATTTCAATCATACACACAATATGCTCGCTATGTGTAAATACAACATGGCATCACAACATAACTCTAAGGCTCTGAGGAGCCAGATATTACAAATATGGGTCTCATGACCCAACATACAGAGCATACAAGCAACAAGCACAAGCGGAAGCTTAACTTGTCTGAGTACAGACAACTACAAATGAAGAAGGCTGAGGAGCCTGACTATCTACGAGACCCTCCCAAGGGTACAAGATCGTAGCTTAGGTAAAAAGCTAAACGTCAAAGTCCACGCGGAACTACTAGCGAGACTTACGTCTCTCTGCAAAACATAAAATAGGAAAACGTGAGTACAAATGTACCCAGCAAGACTAACATCAGAACTAGCTACATATGCATCAGTGTCAACAAAGGGGGTGGTGGATTTGGACTGCAGCAAGCCAGCTTTGACTCAGTGGCTATCCTAATTATGACTGCAAGTAACTCTTTTGAGGTGGCGCACACGAGTCCACATATTCACCATTTCAATACACCACTATGGATCCGCTCCCGTCTCCCTACGAGAACGCCATCCATAACACTCACGCTTATCTTGCGCATTTTAGAGTATCCACTTTCACTTGTCTATGAACTATGCAAGGGGTCAAAGTTTCCATATTCGAGGAATCTGGCTATTCGAATAGATAATGAAAACCCTGCAGGTATGTACTTCTTCACACACGCTCTCGCCACTTACCACCATGTACACGTCGTGTATCTCGGCAACCTTCAAGCGGAAGCCTGGTGAGGGTTTATCACGACCTGACTAACCACACAAGTCTCTCATCTAGGTTTATCTCCTATTCGGGTTCCATTCGCAAGGAGATCCGACCGGGGTGTCGCTCACGGCCCCAAACAACGTGTACAAGGTTCCCAAGCCCACCGTCCGGGTGCCATTTGGTACACCGGGCCACTGTGCCTAGTCTGTCCCAAGCCCACCCGTACCGGGTGCCACTTGGTAGACTACTAACACTACCTACAAACACAAGAAACTAGTTGCAACTCCTGGATAGAGATCGAGTTGATTAATAAGTCGAGAGGGGTCGAGTTACCGGAACCCAATGTGTGGTAGTAACTGTTCATGGATCACAAACACATAACTCAGTTCCTAAGAACGGCTGCAATGAGACAACCCACCATGTACTCCTACATGGCCTCTCACCGCTACCTTTACCAAATCGTGTTCACACACTTAGCCCTCATGTTCAACACATTCCAATTCATCCCCGATGCATCAGACCTGACTCAACTCTAAGCAGTAGCAAGCATGACAAACAAGCACGAATGAGTAGGCACATCAGGGCTCAAACAACTCCTACTCATGCTAGTGGGTTTCATCTATTTACTGTGGCAATGACAGATCATGCAGAGGAAAAGGGGTTCAACTACCGCAACATGTAACAGTTGAATCGATGTTGTCCTAATGCAGTAAAAGAGAGCAAGAGCGAGAGAGTGGGATTGTATCGGAATGAACAAAGGGGTTTTGCTTGCATGGAACTTCTAAAGATAGTAATAGCTCTTCATCGGTGTCATCAATCTCATCGTCGGGACATCGTCTACTCAGAGGGGACAATTACCGGCAACAAGGAAGAACACAATCAATGCAATGCATAATATGATGCATGATCATGACATGTCAATATGCTGTGGTTTGAGCTAATGCAACTAGCAACCAGATTAAATGAAGCTGGTTTGAACCAAAGATTCAAATTCAACTCCATATGTGATTATTCAAATGCCATTTATTTGATTTGTCCTAAATATAAGCTATAAATTGTTCTAACATGCATGAAAATGGTACAGGTGGATAGATTGGATTTTTCTGATAATTTTTCATATATAATTTATTTCATTTGGAGCTATAGATTAATTTCTATGAATTTTTGAAGGTTTGGATTATTTGGAAATTCCTGATTATTAATAAATCCAAAAAATGTATTACTGAGTCAGCATTGGGTCATGCTGACATCAGCAGGTCAACAGGAGCCGTCCAGGTCAAACCTGACCAGTGGGTCCCGCTTGTACTTTTTCTAGGTTCACTAGGATTCTTATCGGTTGGGATTTCCAGTTATCCTGGTAAGAATATTATATCTATACTTCCATCTCAAGAAATTCTTTTTTTTCCGTAGGGGGTCGTGATGTCTTTCTACGGAATCGCAGGCCTATTCATTAGCTCCTACTTGTGGTGTATCTTAACTAATTAACAGAGACTGTTAGCACAAATTAGCAAATTAACTTAATTAAACTAGAGGTCGGGCCCACACATTAGTAACCCAGAGGGAAGTCAAACCCAGCCAACCGGGGTCAAACATGCCAGAGTTGACCCGCGGCTCGTCGCCGGCGATGACAGACACGGCGGAGGGCGTCGGGTTTTGCCGTCCGGTGACCAAACAAGCGGCGGAGAGGCTCTACGCGTAGCTGGCGCTCTTCCGCATCCAACGGGACTGAAGTCAGCGGCTGGGGTGGCCGGAAACGGCGGCGGCGACCTCAACGGCGGCGGCCGGAGCTTGGGCAACGACAGCTGTGGCGCTACGATGCATGACAAGGCGATCTAGTGGCTGCGTTCGTCTCCTTGGAGCAACCCGAGCACGATGACGAGCTCAGGTGCAAGCCACGGTGTCCCTAGCCACGACGGTGATGAATCACAGCGCCGGCGAGCTTCGGAGCTCATGGGGGCGACGTCTATGGCGAGGGATAGACCATGGGGTCAGGGGAAATGGTGGCAGAGCTCACCGCGGTTCATACGAGCAGGCCGGCGAGGTCGGGGAAGCACGGACGGTGGCGAATCAACGATGAAGTTGTCGGCGGCCTAAGATTGAGGATGAGATCAAGGATGACGCTACAGGGCTCCCGCGGTCGAGTGGGTTGGTGTAGACGACGCAGAAGGCGATGGCGGTTCCTCTGGACGCGTCGGCAAGGCGAGGGGAAGGTAGTGGCCGCGGTGATGCTTGTCGGCGGCGACGGTGGTGCTCGGACCGTGCAAGAGAGAGAACAGAGGAGGGGGGTGAGCTCGAGGGAGTGAGTGAGAGGGACCAGGGGGGCTGCGCGGCGCCTCCTGGCGCTCGGTCGAGGGCGGGGGAGGAAGCAGGAGGTGGCCTCCGGTGCGCGCGCGGGCGACACGCCTCTGCCTTATGGCAGAGGTGGGAGACGTCTAGCAGTTGCCAGTGGGCTGGGCCAGGTGGGCTGCCAGGTAGGTCAGGTGGGTCTCTCCCTCTCTTTTATTTCTCTTTTTCTATTTTCTGTAACTTGTTTCTGATTTAGTAAAAATACTAAATCACTTTATAAGATCCTGAACACTTTTCTGGCCACTATCTGAATTAAACCAGAGGCCCTCACCAAGTTTCAGAATATTTGGAGCTACCTAATATTTTATAGGGATTTATAGCTGCACTTCAAATACAATATGATTTAATTCAAAGACCATAAATGCCTTGGGAAAATGTGCATGACCTGTGGTATAGGTTTTAACCTCTTTCCATAAATAATGAACATTTTTATGGGCATTTTGGATTCATTGAAAATATTTTTATTTTGACCCTAGTTGCATTTCATTTGGTGCTAGGGTTTGAACATCCCCATTTCAGGTTTAAGAAAATTTAAACATGTTGCAACAACCAAGACTAGTACACAACAAGGCTGAAGCTAGGGCTGTGACAACTCACCCCCACTAAACAAGAATCTTGTCCCGAGATTCAAGCGTAGGGTAAGGTGAAGGGGGGGGCACAAACTAACATAATCTTCACGATCCAGGTTGCACTTCATAAAGGCGTTGATTCAATCACCATCTTTGTCTTGTCGTATTGCTCTGATAATTCCAGCCAACATGACGAGAGGAAAAGGAAGCTCTGAAAGGATCAATCTTCTCGAAGATCGAACAACTTAGGATCAACTCACGGAATGAGACATAGCAACATCTCTCGAGCCGAGACACGAAGCACACATCTAGAGGGATGGAGTGGAATAGATGACGAGGGCTCACTAGGTAGACAACAATTCCACACCTAAAAGGGTGGTGAACGGTTGTCAACGTAGCGAGGATTTGAGTTGCCATGATACCATAACGGGGCACCTTAGGGTAGGTGACTCATAGAATTATCCATTAGGTGGCAAAAAGAATTACTTTTGATCCAGAGATCAATAAAATTCTCTACACCAGCCTAGGGAAAATCTCGAGCAATCGTTTGAAGGAGTTCGAAAGAATGACATACCCTGACTAGAATGGATGATGTGGACTACCTTGTTGAAGACAACACAATGGATGATTTTTTCTTATCATCGAAGATGGATGGGACCCATGGCAGGACCACTTTTGAGATGATCCAAAGCAACAATTATCGGAAAGGATAGCCCATGGAAATTTGGCACAATGGTGGTGTAAGCTGGGAACAAAATGCAAATGTTGGGAATGATTCTGGTAGCTGGGGAAGAACTCAACAGTCGAGAGTGTTTCCAATGTTCCAATGGTTATAGAATTATCGAAGAAACTGAGAGCACAAGGATCCCTAAGGAACAACTTCAAGGATAAGTCATGCGAAATCCTCATGGGAGGTGACCAAACGGCTTAATCAAGATACTACAACAACAGTGCTTCCAGCTAGGTGTGTCGCCTCCACTGGAACCTATATCATAGTTCTCAGAAGAAGTTCCAACCATCATATCCACCTGAGATTCAGGTCCGATTGGTGATAGGATACTTCGGACTCAGCATGTCTGAAAAGAAAGTTTGCAACACAAGTCGACAAGATGGCGTTGCGAGATTCTCGAGGAATGAACTAAGATAGTAAGCTCCAAAACATGAGCTGGTTCTGCTAAACACATATGAACATGCTGTCCAAAACAAGCATGACCACATAGTAGTCTTATGATAAAACACTACCAAGTTCTGGTGGGGAACCATCATCTGGGGTAACGAAGTCTTGTGCATGACCTAGGATTTGCACAACAACTCCTTTTCCTTGAACAAATCAATCAGTGGCTTGGTGTGCTAGGGACACATATAGAATGAAGGTTGCAAGTCTCTGAACCACAGAATACTTCGCACGTATGCATGACCGATTTGGGATGATTCCAAAAGAAGCAACATTCACTTTCTCGAATCCACGGCGGCAGCTTGCATCAGATGCACATGAATTAGAGGAAGCCACATCTTTCATACGAACATATGCTTCATGAACGGAACATGAGGGCAATGCTTATAAAGTTTCCAACACTAACTGGATGTTCAACACGAATCATGGAGAAGTTAAAAATGTTGCTGATGGGTTCAACAACAATTCATCTAGGTTTCCATGTAAGTGGAATTGCATAATTATGTGAACAAGTGATAACATTGGTCAGACCAAAAGATGTAATGGTGTATGTTCGAGGAATCAACCACGAGTAAGACAACATTACGATCATCGCTGGTTCTGATTTGATTTGACAATAGCCCATACCCAAATGAAAGATTGGATAAGATAATGGATCCAACAATTGATCACAGGGACCAATCGATGAAGATATCATCTTTCTTCAACTAACACACAAACACATGGATATCCTTTTGGAACGAACTAGGTTAGGCAAGCTTTTATCTTCCAACTCTCCAAGTTGTTGTTTGGCTTAACCAACTAGCTCAGGGGTATCCAACACAGATTCTTAGAGAAGGAGTGGTTTATGGAAAAACCAACTTTATCACGAACACCACATAGCTGTCAGGTGATAATCTAGTGATCTCTCCGAGAAGATATTCAGAAAATCACGAACCACCGGTAAGTTACTAAGCCCGAGTACAGTCTTGCTTTTCAGGGCAAAACGATATGATTAACAGAGCAAGGGTTTGACAAAATCCTAACTCATTGATTGAAGAGTGCACCAGAAATAAGGATTAGGTAGCATGATCAATCTTAGGATGATGATTCAAAAATCAACACGCTAAGAATGAGGTTATTGTCCATTAACCACCAAGCAATGGGGTTGCTAGGAGTATTGATTTCACACATCACGGTTCACTTGTCGGTATTCCGGTTGCAACAATACGGAACCAGGTAACGAATGATGATGGCGAGAAGTATTACTCTATCAAGAATTCATAAGAGTTGGTGAAATTCTCATGACATTTCTGACATCAAGAGGGTAATACTTCAAGGTAGAACAGAATCAAAAGCTGGATTGGCATTTTGATCTGCGATACAACTGCTTTGACTCAATCCAAGAAATGGATGAGGTACTGGAGTTTGTTTCTCCTAGTCATTATGAAATAGAATGGCTTAACGGACCATAAGAATAATAAGCGCTGGTAACACGGATGCACAATTACTCCTGACTATCAATTGATAGATGATGGTCGGGAACAGCTAAGGAGGGACAACTCAAGGAACATACGATTTTCTGAGTTGTGGATGCATAGATTAGTATGTCGAGCGAAGCTCAACATTTCTTCCAGATAACCCATGCGGAATGGTAGAACTGGCAGATTCACAATGTAAAATGGAGAACTCATCAAGAGCACTCTGGTTGTGATCTTTTGGCTCAAAAGAACTTCTGCCATAAGCAGTTCATGGTATTTGGAAGAAGGAAATACCATAGACCTCGAGGGCTATCGCAAAGGTTACTAATAACCTAAAGGAACGAGCAAACACTAACAACGGGAAGTGAGTAGAGTGATTCTTGGGTTCAAGAACCCAGAAATAGAATACCTACATACAAAATAACATCACAGGATGCTTTCGAGAATGATGGCCATAATCATCACACTGGTAATACCAAACATTGGTAGATTACTAGGTGGTCCTCTAAGACACCTAGGGTCATAATAATAGCTTCAACATATATGTCGAGGCAATGGAGTATCTCAACCCACTGGTTAGTGTGGTTAATCTGGCCCAAAGGAACATCGGGAACAGAAAGAAGGCAGTTGCAAATGCATCAGACTATTTAGAAACCTGGGATGACTCGAACAGCATAACGGCTGTAAATGCTCAAAATGATTTGAGACATCCTGCAAAAATGGTGGCATAACCACTCAACATCACAATATCAAGGTTCTGAGGCCAGCTATGAACATATGGAAGTAGTAGGAAGTGAACTGAGGCTTGAACTCAACAATCCTTGGCAACTACGGTTTAGTAACACGTCATCCTGAGAGATAGAAGAGAAGCCTAGTTCTTAACCCCGTAGAAAAGATAAGATGACTCAGATTAGAAGGTCATGAGGATAAGGAATAAAAAGAGCCTTACGTTCCCATCCACAATCAATTCCCTTATATAACTAAAGAATTTCTAGACACGTCTTTGACCAGCTTGGCTTGGTAATCCTACAGGCAGTCAGGCTCTGATACCAAAGCTGTCAGGACCCCGATTCTAAGTCACACCGATCTAGCCTGTAACACCTCATATCACTTTGCGGCCTCACGCACGGTATTCCCACGGGTGTCGCCTTACCATGGCCCGGGACCATTTGCGCCTTTTGGCTTACGTATATGATAGTCTCGCTAGCATCCATATGACATAGAACCCGGGCCGACATGACTAGTCGTGAACCCAAAGTGGCACTAACTTACGGGGACAGGCACACATGAATCAACATCGAGCATGTCGGTCAGTAGCGTGCGAATCCGGGCTGTAGCACTGGGCTAACAGGACTCCGGGGAACCGGGCTGTAGCAGGCTAGGCAGGACTTCGGATGTTACCGCGTGACATTTCCCCAAAGGGACAGACACAGGAACAAAGTGAATCACATGCCGGCCAGTCAAGTGTTCTGGAGCAGTAGTGCTGGGCTAGCAGGACTCCGGTGAACCGGGCTGTAGCGGACTACTATGGCTCATGGAAGCACAAGACTACATTTCCCCATAAGAGAGGCTACCAAGGATGAACAACTAGGTTATCGGATCCCACACATACCAAGCATTTCAATCATACACACAATATGCTCGATATGTGTAAATACAACATGGCATCACAACATAACTCTATGACTCAAGTATTTATTCATTAGGCTCCGAGGAGTGAGATATTACAAACATGGGTCTCATGACCCAACATACAGAGCATACAAGAAACAAACACAAGCGGAAGCTTAACTTGTCTGAGTACAGACAACTACAAATGAAGAAGGCTGAGGAGCCTGACTATCTACAAGACCCTCCCAAGGGTACAAGATTGTAGCTGAGGTAACAAGCTAAACATCAAAGTCCATGCGGAACTACTAGCGAGACTGACGTCTCTCTGCAAAACATAAAATAGGCAAGCATGAGTACAAATGTACCCAGCAAGACTTACATCAGAACTAGCTACATATGCATTAGTGTCAACAAAGGGGGTGGTGGAGTTGGACTACAGCAAGCCATCTTTGACTCAGTGACTATCCTAACTATGACTGCAAGTAACTCTTTTGAGGTGGCGCACACGAGTCCACATATTCACCATTTCAATACACCACTATGGATCCGCTCCCGTCTCCCTACGAGAACGCCATCCATAACACTCACGCTTATCTTGCGCATTTTAGAGTATCCACTTTCACTTGTCTATGAACTATGCAAGGGGTCCAAGTATCCATATCCGAGGAATCTGGCTATTCGAATAGATAATGAAAACCCTGCAGGCATGTACTTCTTCACACACGCTCTCGCCACTTACCACCATGTACACGTCGTGTATCTCGGCAACCTTCAAGCGGAAGCCTGGTGAGGGAGTCGGCCACGACCTGACTAACCACACAAGTCTCTCGTCCAGGTTTATCTCCTATTCGGGTTCCATCCGCAAGGAGATCCGGTCGGGGTGTCGCTCACGGCCTCAAACGACGTGTACAGGGTTCCCAAGCCCAACTTCCGGTTGCCACTTGGTACACCGGGCCACTGTGCCTAGTCTGTCCCAAGCCCACCTATACCGGGTGCCACTTGGTAGACTACTAACACTACCTAAAAACACAAGAAACTAGTTGCAACTCCTGGACAGAGATCGAGTTGATTAATAAGTCGCGAGGGGTCGAGTTACCAGAACCCAATGTGTGGTAGTAACTGTTCATGGATCACAAACACATAACTCAGTTCCTAAGAACAGCTGCAATGAGACAACCCACGATGTACTCCTACATCGCCTCTCACCGCTACCTTTACCAAATCGTGTCCACACACTTAGCCCTCAATGGTAGGACATGTTCACCACATTCCAATTCATCCCCGATGAATCAGAACTGACTCAACTCTAAGCAGTAGCAGGCATGACAAACAAGCACGAATGAGTAGGCACATCAGGGCTCAAACAACTCCTACTCATGCTAGTGGGTTTCATCTATTTACTGTGGCAATGACAGGTCATGCAGAGGAAAAGGGGTTCAACTACCGCAACATGTAACAGTTGAATCACTGTTGTCCTAATGCAGTAAAAGAGAGCAAGAGCGAGAGAGTGGGATTGTATCGGAATGAACAAGGGGTTTTTGCTTGCCTGGCACTTCTAAAGATAGTAATAGCTCTTCATCGGTGTCATCGATCTCATCGTCGGAACATCTTCTACTCATAGGGGACAATTACCGGCAACAAGGGAGAACACAATCAATGCAATGCACAATATGATGCATGATCATGACATGGCAATATGCTGTGGTTTGAGCTAATGCAACTAGCAACCAGATTAAATGAAGCTGGTTTGAACCAAAGATTCAAATTCAACTCCATATGTGATTATTCAAACGCCATTTATTTGATTTGTCCTAAACAGAAGCTATAAATTGTTCTAACATGCATGAAAATGGTACAGGTGGATAGATTGGATTTTTCTGATAATTTTTCATATATAATTTATTTCATTTGGAGCTATAGATTAATTTCTATGAATTTTTGTAGTTTTGGATATTTTCTAGAATTTCCTGATTATTAATAAATCCAGAAAATGTATTACTGCATCAGCATTGGGTCATGCTGACGTCAGCAGGTCAACAGGAGCTTTCCAGGTCAAACCTGACCAGTGGGTCCCGCATGTCAGTGTCTTAACTAATTAACAGAGACTGTTAGCACTAATTAGCAAATTAACTTAATTAAACTAGAGGTCGAGCCCACACTTTAGTAACCCAGAGGGAAGTCAAACCCAGCCAACCAGGGTCAAACACGTTAGAGTTGACCCGTGGCTCATCGCCGGCGACGACAGACGCGACGGAGGGCGTCGGGTTTTGCCGTCCGGTGACCAAACAAGCGGCGGAGAGGCTCTACGCGTAGCTGGCGCTCTTCTGCATCCAACGGGACTGAAGTCGGCGGCTGGGGTGGTCGGAAATGGCGGCGGCAACCTCAACGGCGGCGGCCGAAGCTTGGGCAACGACAGCTGTGGCGCTACGATGCACGACAAGGCAATCTAGTGGCTGCGTTCGTCTCCTGGGAGCAACTCGAGCATGATGACGAGCTCAGGTGCAAGCCACGGTGTCCCTAGCCACGACAGCGATGAATCACAGCGCCGCGGAGCTTCGGAGCTCATGGGGGCGACGTCTATGGCGAGGGATAGACCACGAGGTCAGGGGAAACGGTGGCAGAGCTCACCGCGGTTCTTACGAGCAGGCCGGCAAGGTCGGAGAAGCACGGACGGTGGCGAATCGACGATGAAGTTGTCGGCGACCGAAGATTGAGGATGAGCTCGGGGACGATGCTACAGGGCTCCCGCGGTCGAGTGGGTCGGTGTAGACGATGCAGAAGGCGATGTCGGTTCCTCTGGACGCATCGGCAAGGCGAGGGGGAGGCAGTGGCCGCGGTGATGCTTGTCGGCGGCGACGGTGGCACTCGGACCGTGTGAGAGAGAGAACAGAGGAGGGGGGGTGAGCTCGAGGGAGTGAGTGAGAGGGACCAGGGGGGCTGCGCGGCGCCTCCAGGCGCTCGGTCGAGGGCGGTGAAGGAAGTAGGAGGTGGAAGCAGGAGGTGGCGTCCGGTGCGCGCGCGGGCGACACGCCTCTGCCTTCTGGCAGAGGTGGGAGACGACTGGCAGTTGCCAGTGGGCTGGGCTGGCTGGAGGAGCTGGGCCAGGTGGGCTGCCAGGTAGGTCAGGTGGGTCTCTCCCTCTCTTTTATTTCTCTTTTTCTATTTTCTGTAACTTGTTTCTGATTTAGTAAAAATACTAAATCACTTTATAAGATCCTGAATACTTTTGTGGCCACTATCTGAATTAATCCAGAGGCCCTCACCAAGTTTCAGAATATTTGGAGCTACCAAATATTTTATAGGGATTTATAGCTCCACTTCAAATACAATATGATTTAATTCACAAGAGCATAAATGCCTTGGAAAAATGTGCATGACCTATGGTAAAGGTTTTAACCTCTTTCCATAAATAATGAACATTTTTATGGGCATTTTGGATTCATTGAAAATATTTTTATTTTGACCCTAGTTGCATTTCATGTGGTGCTAGGGTTTGAACATCCCCATTTCAGGTTTAAGAAAATTTAAACATGATGCAACAACCAAGACTAGTCCACAACAACTCTAAAGCTAGGGCTGTGACAGAAACCCTCCGCGACGACACCTCGGGGTCGCCCGCCTCATGAGGCGGTGTGGCAGGGGGAGGCGTTTCGCTCTCCATCATCTCTGGAAGAAGATCCCCTGAAGACGAGCTCTGCTGGAAAGGGCTAAGATCTGAACTGCAAGATAAATGCTTCGGTTATTTTCCTCAGAAGTAAAGCGAGATATTTTCGTAATTAAGTACCCTTTTACTTACAGCTTGGTGGAGGGCTGATCCCCTTGAGGGCATAGTCCGGCCAGGGTATCCCCCGAGGCAGGACCCTCCGGCGAAGATTTCTTCCCCCGTTTGGAGACCATTGTCTCCGGGTCCTCGGAGGCGGTCCTCTTCCTTCCCTGGGGAGAGGAAGTTTCAGTCCCTCCTCCCCGGCTAACCTCCTTTGTGGAGGCGCTAACCTCCTTGTCCCCCCCCTTTATCTTCTTCCAAAGGCGCTTGATAAGGCGCGATCTCCAGCATCCTGGTTAGCACGGGATTTGGTGAGGTCTCAGGGTGGGGTGCCGGACACCTGATCAACTTTGCCTTCGCTATCCAATCCTGGACCAAGAGCGGTTTTTCTTTTTTAGGGCAACATTGCTATAAATAAAACGGGCAGTGTGTTCGGATGCGGAGCTACTTACTTGGGTATCCGGGCGATTGCAGCTCAAACCTGCATCCTCAATGATGTCCAGACACATTATTTGTGGTCCGAAGAACAATTTGTACATCTCTTCGTGCGTCATGCCGAGGAAATGTTGGATAGCTCGCGGTCCTTCCGGGTTGAATTCCCACATGCGAAGGGGCTGGTGTTTGGAAGGCTAGACTTGACGGACTAGCATAACTTGCACTACCATAACTAGACTGATATCTCTCTCGAGGAGATCTCGGATACGGCTTTGCAGTACTGGCACATCCTTGGCTAGACCCCAGCTCAGGCCCCTGCTGATCCATGACATCAGTTATGGTGGGGGGCCTAAGCGGAAGGCAGGGGCACCTACCCACTTGGCACTTCGAGGAGCTGTGATGTAGAACCACTCCCGCTGCCACAATCCGGACACCTCTGGGAAGTAACCCTTAGGCCATGGAGCGTCAGCAATTTTGCTTATTGAAGCGCCTGCGCACTCTGCGTGCTTCCCCTCGATCATCTTTGGCTTCACATCGAAGGTCTTGAGCCACAGGACGAAGTCAGCGGTAATGCGGAGGAAGGCCTCACATTCGACAATAAATGTCGAAATGTGAAGAAGGGAATCTGGGGCCAGATCGTGAAAATCTAGCCCATAATAGAACATAAGACCCCTAACAAAGGGATCCAGAGCGAGGCCTAGTCCTTGGAGGAAGTGGGAGACGAACACGACGCTCTCGTTGGGTTCAGGAGTAGGGACGACCTGCCCTCGGGCGGGCAGCCGATGCGAAATTTCGGCGGTCAGATATCTGGCCCCTCTCAACTTCTTGATGTCCTCTTCTGTGACGGAGGAAGGCATCCACCAACCTTGAAGGTTATATCCGGACATAGTTGAAGGTCCGAAGTCCCTAAACCTGAGCTTTGGGTGTTGGAACTCGATGCGAAAGGTGGACTCGATTAAGATCGAGAGGAAAAAGCCTTGTCCCCTTTATAAAGAGGGTGAATATCAAGCGTCCTCCTCGTGGCCGTTTGGGACTTGCCTAAGATTTAGGAGTCCTACTAATAGGCACGGTTGGGTTACCCATGTCCGTATTGATGGGAATCCCGTAATAAGGGGACACGATCTCTGCTTTGACAAGACGTGCCAAGGAAACCGCCTCGCGAAACACGCTGAAATAGGTTATGGAAAACGATTCGAATAAAGACCTGGCTGTGGTGTGATGTCACACTATAGGGTACGTCAGCAGATTAGATTTGTGTAAATATTATTCCCTCTACGGTGGTATGTGGAACTTATTTTGCAGAGCCGGACACGATCCTCGTGTTCAAGATCTTCTATGAAGTATTTGGAGGAGGAACCCGCCTTGCAATGCCGAAGACAATCTGCGCGCCGGACTTTTCGTCATTGAAGCCTAGTTCAGGGGCTAATGAGGGAGTCCTGGATTAGGGGGTATCCGGACAGCCGGATTATATCGTTTGGCCGGACTATTGGACTATGAAGATACAAGATTGAAGACTTCGTCCCGTGTCCGGATGGGACTCTCCTTGGCGTGGAAGGCAAGCTTGGCAATATGGATATTCAGATCTCCTTCCTTGTAACCGACTCTGTGTAACCCTAGCCCCCTCCAGTGTCTATATAAACCAGAGGGTTTTAGTCCGTAGGACAACATACAATCATACCATAGGCTAGCTTCTAGGGTTTAGCCTCTCTGATCTCGTGGTAGATCAACTCTTGTACTACTCATATTATAAATAATCAAGCAGGACGTAGGGTTTTACCTCCATCAAGAGGGCCCGAACCTGAGTAAAACATTGTGTCCCCTGCCTCCTATTACCAACCTCCTTAGACGCATAGTTCGGGACCCCTTACCCGAGATCCGCCGGTTTTGACACCGACACACGCCGTGAAGACATGGTTCCCCCTTCCTCTCTCCCCCCATTTCCCCATTCATACTCTGTGGGCGCCAAAACTCCCTCTCCACCGCAGTCTCCTCCATCCGCCACCCCATCCAACACCGTCTACCTCCACTATGCCATAGATGATACCACGATGACATCGTCCATTACAAGAGATTGACCTCTCTCATCCATGGCTTCGGACCAGGATCCTTGCATCGCATCCTCTCACTTCATCCGCGCCATTGTCCTCCTTGTCGAGGCCGCTCATACGACCATCTCGTCCACTGAGCCGGGATATTTCTGTCGTCGCCACCGTTTGCCCTCCTAGATCTGCTTCCACGCCGCCGACAGCTATCGCTACCACATCACCCTCAACACCTCAGCAGATGCTTACACGGCACCACACTAGAGGCTGTACTCTGTCGTATCTGCTCAAGTTAATTATCTCAGCAAGAAAATAGATCACTACTGCTTTACCGTGATTTCTTGTCCATCACTTAGAATCTTACTTGTTAGATGAAACCAAACGTTGGCTGCAAAGTTGCCTTCATCCGGTTCGCACCTTCAGATTCGCCATGGCACGCGCACCAATATACTCGCAATGCTTATGGTTTTCCCCTTTTATATTCCACATTAGCTTAAATGACAATCGACTGAATTTCAAATTGGGCTCAGTCCATTTTTGGGAGTACGCTGGAGGGAAGGAAGGGGCTCACCGGAGGGCTTTCCCATTATCTATCTTAGGGTTTCAGGTGGGGATAGTGGTTGTGGGGGGCTATGGTGGGGCCTCGCCGGACGCCAAACTCGACGCGGGTGGGGTGGGGTGTCGGTGCCAAAACCAGCGGATCTCGGGTTGGGGGTCCTGAACTATGCGTCTAGGATCGATGGTAACAGGAGACGGGGGACATGATGTTTACCCAGGTTCGGGCCCTCTCTATGGAGGTAATACCCTACGTCCTTCTTGATTGATCTTGATGAATATGAGTCTTACAAGAGTTGATCTACAACGAGATCGTAATGGCTAAACCCTAGAAGCCTAGCCTGTATGACTATGGTAATGAGTCTCTCCTTTCCGGACTAACCCCTCCGGTTAATATAGACACCGGGGAGGGAATCTAGGGTAACATAGAGTCGGTTACATAAGAAGGAATCTTCATAGCCGGTTCGCCAAACTTGCCTTCTATGCCAAGGAGAGTCCAATCCGGACACATGTACAGTCTTCAGCCTTCATGTCTTCACAGCCCATCAGTCCGGCCCATGGATAACAGTCCGGACGCCCGGGGACCCCTTAGTCCAGGACTCCCTCAGTAGCCCCCGAACCAGTCTTCAATAGCGAGGTGTTCGTCACACAAATTGTCTTCGGCATTGCAAGGCAGGTTCCTCCTTTAGTGATCTCCAAGTGATGTATTCGGCCACCGGTTCAATGTCGCTCCACTCGGCTTCTACGCGTTAAATAACTTCACCTTCCACGTGTCAAGCGAAGGTGGAAGGTCAGGGTATTTTTGCAGATAACACCCCGTCCATGCAAGGAAGAGCACCTATTAAAGAGATTGGATCCTAGATCCATTCGGCACCGCGCAGAGGAAATCCCTGGAAACTGCTTAGGAGAAACCATTCCAGCATGGCTAGTGCCCCAGCTCCTCCAGCTGTTCCGGCCCAGAGAAAGGCCAGTGGGAGAGGTGTTCAGTGTCCCATAGTCAATTGACGAAGCTGCAGATGCAGGGATTTCTTCTCCCCACAGATCTAGTTTCTGTTCGAGCAGGGCTAGATTCCTTCGATGGTGAGATTCAGGGAGAGCGAGTATGTTTCGTCCCCTACATGCTAAGGGGAGTTGGGTTTCCCATTCTTTCGTTCCACCGAGGGCTTTTGGAATACTATGGCCTCCAGTTGCACAACTTCACCCCTGCCTCCGTTCTGCACATTGCGGGTTACGTCGCTTTATGCGAACTATTCCTGGGTATCGAGGCTCATTTCGAGCTGTGGAGGAAGTTGTTCTGTCTTCTCCCGCGTAATCACGAGGGGTTAATATTTGAAGTGGGCGGAGCCGAAGTATGGCGTATCGCCGGTACTGGATATATGTCCGGCACACCAAGGAATGCATCTGAAGAATGGCCTTCCGAATGGTTCTATATTGAGGACGTCGCGCTTCCTAACCCAGTTTGAAAGGGTCTTCCTGAATTTGCGAGCGTTCCGCTGAAGAAACGCCACAGTTGGCGTCCCCGGAGTCTTGAAGAGGATGACAACGCAGAAGTTTGCCAGCTTATGATCAAGATAAAGACACACGCTCAGCCTGAACTCACAATAATCAAGGTAATGGCGACCTCCATAGTGCGAGGGGTTTAGCCGCTACAATACGGAGGGCTGCCCATGTGGCACTACAATGGAGAGGATGACGCCTCCTGCAATGGCCTGAAGGGTCCGGATACCCCCATCGGTCTGGCAAAAATATTGGCCGAGCTGTTTAAAGGGGATGAAGAGGAGTTTCTTTGCATTAAGCGCGGAGATGGGTATTCTATGTATGATCCTCCCAGTTGGGTATGCTTCGACCCCTCTATTCCATTCATTCCCCTTTCGGATTACTTTTGATAAATTTCAAGTCTGTTTGTTATGATAGCACTGGCGGAAGGTCACCGAAGGACTTCATAGTCCTGCCCCACAACCAGGAGCTAGATCCTGGGTTTTAAGAGGATCCGGATATATTCGTGGTGCTTGCGGGGGGAGTGTTCTACCAGACAAGCTATGACGGAACAGAAGTGGCCATCACCGCCGACTACCCTGGCCTTCTTCCTGCTTCACATGTAAATAATTAAGAAACACCTTCTCTAAAAGAGTGACCTTATTCCGCCTCACCCACCGCACTGTATCGTGCTTCACTCGGGAGACGTTCGGTGATTTCGAAGAGATCGGCTCCCGCGCCAGGCAAGCCTTCCAAGAGGAAAGCAAACGAAGACACGGCCGTGCCTTCATCAAAGAAGTATGAATTCACCAACCTGCACCTGAGCAGTCACGTCCAACCGTGACCTTCCCGTTTTCCATGTGTCAGGAGGAAGGTGCGTCGGTCTATATCCGGAGGTTCGAGCGGCCGTACTTCCCACAACCAGGATTCAAATCCTGCATGAAGACGGGGGCTGATGCAGGGGCGTCACCGGACTGTCCTCCAACCGAGGTATCCGTCACCAACTCGGAAGTGGAGAGTGCCATGAATCATCGGCGCCGCCGGGCCATTTTACAAGACCCTGGCTTTTTAGAAGAGTCGTTTAACGCATTCAGCTCAGCCGATGCATACATCCGGGCTGCTCGAGATGGGATTAATAGGGCCACAAAGCAACATTTGAAAGATGTGCAGGTAAATTCGCTTTGTCCGACTATGATAACCATATGCCAGTAGCCCCCGAGATTTAAAGGAGTTGAAACAACTGATTTAAGGATCAATGTATAACCAGGTGCTTACGGAGAAGAATACCCAGCTAGCTCAGGAACTAGAAAAGTGTCAGCGCCAGCTGCTTGCTGCCAATGCCGAATTGGAGAAATACAAGGCATCTCCCGGTAATATTTTCCTCTATCAAAAATTCATAATGATAGACCAATAGTATGAATCTGAGTTCTAATCTTTGTGTTGGGTCGCTAGAGCAAGTACGAGAGCAGCTGGACTCCGCTCGAAGCGAAGAACATGGAGCCAAAAAGCTACTAGCAGCGGGCGAGCGTGTATTGACAAAATTCGTTCACGAGAAAAAGAAACTCCAGGATTCAAACACCAAACTTGGCGAAGAACTGAAAGATGTGCGAGCACAGCTAGCCGACTTTGTAAGGAGAACAAGAAGCTGTGCAGTGGCATATTCAGTACGTGGCCGCTTTCATCTTATAGCATTTTGGAGGTAACGATAGCTGATATAGCTGTAATTGCAGGTGTATTGACGAACCGCCCCGAAGAGGAAGTGTACGGATCATCAAGTGATCTTTTGCAAGGGCCGTCGCAGTTGCACGAGCAAGATCGACAGGCGATGCAGAGTGTAGCCAAGGCTTTATGGCCATCTGACTCCCCTCTAGGAAGCATGGAGAAGCTGGTAGAGCTGTTCAAGGGAGCGTGACGGCGTATCCGGCTGTGGAAGATATCTGCCTGCCGAGAGGGTGCGCGAGAGGCCTGGGCCATGGTGAAGACGTGATATACCAAGCTGGATCCTAATCACATGGCTCGTGTCGGACCGCTAGGGACGAATGGGGAAGAAATTCCCGTTATTATAGTATATGACCAAGTAGAGGTGGCCGCCAAATATTCCCAACAGGATTGTAAGTTAGACTGCTTGTTGGAAGGTGTAGAGGAAGAGGTGTTCGAGTCCAAGTGACTCTGTACTTTCCTTTTCGCTTCAACCTCCGGACCCGAAGGTGCGGAGTGTTTCTGAATACCTTCACGGCCGAATAGGCCGGGGTATGCCTGGAAAACCAGGCGTAGGGGTCATAGTTGCTTGAACAGATAAGTTGTATCCGGATAGCTATGTTATATTACATTGATATCGTAAGAAACATCTTCCAGAGAGAATAGTTCTGTTAAGGGTTCCTTTTCCTGGGTTTGCATGCATTTAATGCGCATGTCCCAATTGTGATGTGAACACCACATTTTGTATAACTTCTGGGGGTGCACAATTGAGTGAGTTTTTTAAGAAACATCTTTAATTCACCGACCGAATATTCCCTTAAGAACGCTAGCTTTCGGCTTCACCCAATCTGAGGTACACATCCGGATGACCCGGCAGTAAGAATCGCAGAGGTGCTGCCTTTATGCCCTAGCCGAACTAACAGGAATGTAGGGCATAAGCACAGAAGCCAGGCAACCCAGCTTGGCCAAAACTTAAGTCATATCGATGCATATAGTGGCAAAGAAAAGGTACATATGGAAAAACTCATATGTGAGGAGCTTGATGCTCAAGGAATGACAAGAACCTCTGCCCAAGAAGCCCCCAGGTACAAGTGGCATACATATTTAAAGATGTATGTGTCAATGGTGTGTGGTCTAGCCGTACCAAAGCTTTAAAGCAAGAAAGAAGAAAATAATCAGAAAAGAGAGAAAAAATACTGGAAACTACAGGGAGGAGGAAACGAACAAGGGGTTTGGCGCTAGGCATAGAATCTTCGGAGTCTGGCCGCGTTCTAGGGGTTCGGCTCGAGGCGATTGTCTGATGCATCGCGATGACGGTACGCTCCTCCGGTGAGAAGTTCGTCAATTATGAAGGGACCCTCCCATTTGGGCTTGAGTTTGTCTTTTTTTCTTCTCCGGTAGGCGTAGAACGAGTTCGCCAATGTTGTAAGTCTTGGACCATACTTCTCTGCTTTGATATCTTCGAGCCTGCTGTTGGTAAAATGCTAAATGGGCTTTTGCGACATCGCGTTCCTCCTCAAGGGCATCTAGGTCATCCTGCCGATCAAGCTCGGCTTCTCTCTCTTCGTACATACGCACTCGAGGTGAGTCGCGAATAATATCACATGGCAATACGGCCTCTGCGCCATACACCATGAAGAAAGGTGTGTATCCGATAGTACGGTTGGGCATGGTCTGCAACCCCCAGAGTATGGAGTCGAGCTCCTCAACCCAGTGCTTGTCTGATTCTTTCAAAGACCGCACTAGTCTGGGCTTGATGCCGCTCATAACAAGACCGTTGGCTCATTCGACTTGACCGTTGGTTTGTGGGTGGTAGACGGAGGCGTAATCGAGTTTAATACCCAGATTAGTACACCGGGTTTGTACCTCGTCGGCTGTGAAATTGGAGCCATTGTCAGTGATGATGCTGTGTGGGACACCATAAAGGTGCACAACACCGGATATGAAGTCTATCACCGGGCCGGAGTCAGCCATTTTGACCGGTTTAGCCTCTATCCACTTAGTGGATTTGTCCACCATAACCAGCAGATATTTTTTCTTATGGCTTCCCCCTTTAAGGGGTCCAACCATATCGAGTCCCCAGACCGCAAAAGGCCAAGTGATGGGGATTATTTGTAAGGCAGTGGGGGGCATATGGCTTTGATTGGCAAAGAGTTGGCATCCGACACAACGTTGGACAAGGTCCTGTGCATCCGCTCGGGCCGTCGGCCAATAAAACCCTGTACAGAAGGCCTTGCTAACAAGGGCCCGACCTGCGGCGTGGTGACCGTCGAGTCCAGCATGAATTTCAGCCAAGAGCTGCCGCCCCTCTTCCTTAGATATACATCGTTGAAGGACTCCGGTGGTGCTTTTCTTGTAAAGCTCTCCATCATGAACCTTGTAGGCCTTTGAACGCCGGACAATGCAGCGGGCCTCATTCTGGTCCTCGGGAAGCTCTTTCCTGTTAAGGTAGGCCAGGAAAGGTTTGGTCCATGGGGTACTGCCATGATGAGATGCATCGACGGTATTATTTCAATGGTTGAGCCCCCGACGACGTCGGTGTTTCTAGGATCTGGGGTTATGTTTGGATCCGGACTAGTATTGCTGTTTTCCCCCTGCCACACCACGGACGGCTTAAAGAGCCTTTCTGCGAAGATATTAGGTGGGACGGGGTCGCGCTTAGCACCGATACGAGCAAGAACATCTGCCGCTTGATTACTTTCTCGATCCACGTGATGGAACTCAAGCCCCTCAAACCGGGCCGACATTTTTATGACTGCGTTACGATACGCTGCCATCTTCGGATCTTTAGCGTCGAAATCTCCATTTATTTGAGATATTGCAAGGTTTGAGTCCCCGCGTACTTCTAGGCGTTGTATGCCCATGGAGACAGCCATCCGGAGACCATGTAATAAGGCCTCGTATTCGGCTGCATTGTTGGAGTATGTGTATAGTATTTGGAGAACGTATTGGACGACGTCTCCAGTAGGGGACGTTAAAACGATGCTCGCTCCTAACCCTGCCAGCATTTTGGAGACATCGAATTACATGGCCCAATTGGAGTATGTGCCGTGCTCTTTAGGGAGTTCGACCTCTGTCCATTGGGCGACGAAGTCAGCCAACACCTGGGATTTGATAGCTCGACGTGGTTTATATGTAATGTCAAATGGGAGGAGCTCAATGGCCCATTTGGCAATCCGGCCCGTAGCATCGCGGTTGTTTATAATGTCATTGAGTCGTACTTCGGAGGCCACCGTGATCGAACACTCCTGGAAGTAGTGAAGGAGCTTTCGGGATGCCATGAAGACCGCGTATGTTATTTTTTTGATAATGAGGGTACCGAGATTTGCATGGTGTAAGACAGTAGATACATAGTATACTGGCTTCTAGAGCAGGAATTTATGTCCGTCATGTTCTTGTTCAACGACGAGTATGGCGCTCACCACCTGATGTGTTGCCGATATGTATAATAACATCGGTTCGCCGGCGTTTGGTGCGGCCAGGATTTGATTCCTCGCAAGAAGGGTTTTTATTTCCTCCAGTCCGGCTGTTGTCACGTCCCTCCACTCGAAGTGGTCGGTTCGCCGTAGAAGGCAATAGAGCGGCACTGCCTTTTCTCCCAATCTGGAGATAAAGCGGCTTAGAGCTGCTACGCAACCTGCAAGCTTTTGAACTTGTTTAACGTCTATTGGCTTAGACAATTGTGACAAAGCTCGGATTTTGGCTGGGTTTGCTTCGATTCCTCTATTGGAAACGATGAAGCCCAGCAGTTTTCCAGCGGGGACGCTGAAGACACACTTTTCCAGGTTGAGCTTAATGTCATACGCCCGGTGGTTGTCGAATGTAAGACATAAGTCGTCTATTAGTGTTTCGACGAGCCTGGTTTTGATGATGATGTCATCGACGTAAGATTCTACTGTTTTGCCGATCTGTTTCTCCAGTCATGTTTGAATCATGCATTGGTATGTGGCGCTAGTGTTCTTGAGCCCAAAGGGCATGGTGTTGAAGCAGAATGGCCCATATGGGGTGATAAATGCTGTTGCGGCTTGATCAGACTCCTTCATTTTGATTTGATGGTATCCGGAATATGCATCAAGCAAACACAGTGAGTCGTGTCCTGCGGTGGCGTCGATGATTTGATCAATGAGGGGAGGGGGAAGGGATCCTTGGGGCAAGCCTTGTTGTGGTCTTTGAAATCGACGCACAGGCGCCAGGATTTGTCCTTCATTGGTACCATCACCAGGTTTGCCAGCCAGTCCGGATGTTTGATTTCTCTAATGAATCCGGCCTCGATGAGTTTGGACAGGTCCTCCCCCATGGCTTGTTGCTTGGGTTTGGAAAAGCACCGCAGTGTTTGCTTAACCAGTTTAAACCCCTTTAATATATTGATGCTATGTTCGGCCAGCTCGCATGGGATCCCTAGCATATCTGAAGGGTGCCAGGCGAATATGTCCCAGTTTTTGTGCAGGAATTCTCGTAGTGCGGTGTCAACTGTTGGGTTTAGTTGAGCTCCGATAGATGCTGTCTTCATGGGGTCTGTTGGGTGAACCTAGAATTTGACTATTTCTCCTGCTGGTTTGAAGGAGGTGGATTTAGGGCATTTGTCGAGGATCACGTCGTTCCTGTCCACCGTGGAGCATAGTGCGGTTAATTCTTCGTCCGCGAGGGCTTCAGATAGTGCCTCCAGGGCCAGCGATGCGGTTTTGTTTTTAGCATGGAGTGCTATGTCCGGATCACTGACGAGAGTGATTATACCGTTTCGTCCGGGCATTTTGAGCTTCATATACCCGTAATGGGGTATGGCCTGGAAGCGTGTAAAAGCATCCCGCCCCAACAGGGCGTGATATCCGCTGCTGAAAGGGGCCACTTGGAAAGTTATTTATTTGGACCGGTAGTTCTCCTGCGTGCCGAATACTACGTCAAGTGTGATCTTGCCCGCGCACCGTGCCTCCCTACTAGGAATAATTCCTCGGAAGGTTGTGTTACTTTGCTTGATGCGGCTCCTGTCTGTATCCATTTTATGGAGTGTGTCCTCATAAATGAGGTTTAGTCCACTGCCGCCGTCCATGAGGACCTTGGTAAGTCAAAACCCGTCCACGATAGGACTAAGGACTAACGCGGCTAGCGCTCGTACTGTTATGTACATTGGTTCATCACCGGCGTTGAATGTTATAGCCGCGCCGTTCCACGGGTTTATTGTAGCAACTTGGCAGACTTCCACGAGCTCGCGAAGTGCCCTTTTGCACTTGTTGTTTGAAGCGAATGTCTCAAAGACCGTCAATACTCTTGAGTTATCGTCTTCTGGGGGATGCCGTTCTGGGTCGTCTTTGATAAGGATGTCCTAGCCGCTCTTGGCTACATGTCGTAGTATCCAACATGCTCTAAGTTTGTGGGTTGCCATGGTATCTGGTGTTGTATGTATTTTGCATGGGCCATCGAGCCACCCCTCCAGAACAATGCCGTATCGCATAGCGGTTTTGTGTTTCTTGACTGTTGGACTGGGCATGCCGCGAGGGTGCGCCCTATTCGCCTGTAGGGGGAATTGAGTTGGGACCGACGGTTCCCAGCGAGCTGCCTGAGTTTTCCCGGCGCTCTCCATCGCGCTGTACTTTTGTACAATGGTTGCTAAGTCAGCGAATTTCAGTATGCGGCAGTGATTGATGGCGTTGAGGATTCCTTCGTCCATGCAATTGTTGCAGAATGCTGATATTGCATCCTCGTCACGACAATCTTTTACCTTTCCCTTGACAAGGAGGAATCTGGCCCAGAAGTGGTGGACCTTTTCCTGAGACTATTATTTTATGCTCAAGAGAGCGTCTATGTCCGGGAGGGTGGGTGGAATTAAATCCGAACCCCGACCTGACTGGTTATCCGGAGTCTGACGACCTTCCGGGCTTAACAGTCCGGGTTCTGGAATATCTTCTGATTGTTTAGGACCGCCGTCCGATGCTATGTTCGGAGGGCTGGTCGTATCCTTTCATGGGTGAGTATCCGGCTCTTCCTGATCGGCGATCTGAACACAGTCCGTCTTCGGTATAGAAGAAGACTCGCCGTCCTGCTCCACAACTACCGCAATTTGGTGGGTGACCGATAGGGTCTCGATTTATCCTTGATCGGTTTTAGGCCCGATCCGATCGTAGTCTGTGGCTATTCCCAAAGCGGTGATGCAATCTAGGAGTTCGTTCAAAGACGAAAACTACGTCGGATCCATCTGCTTGGAGTGCTCGGAGTTGATGCGAAGGGGGTTTTCGATGGCCTGAGAGGTCATCGTCGGCTCAACGGTCAAACAAGCGATCATAGTAAAGCCGCCCAGCCTGAGGGTTTGGCCTAGGGCTAGAGCTCCCTCGGAGGTGATGTTGTCCTTAAGGACAAGGCGAGCCATCAAGCCTTTCATCGAAGGCACAGTGGAACTCTCAATGAAAGCACCAATGTCGGTGTCAAAACCGACAGATCGATGGTAACAGGAGACGGGGGACATGATGTTTACCCAGGTTCGGGCCCTCTCTATGGAGGTAATAACCTACATCCTTCTTGATTGATCTTGATGAATATGAGTGTTACAAGAGTTGATCTACCACGAGATCGTAATGGCTAAACCCTAGAAGCCTAGCCTGTATGACTATGGTAATGAGTCTCTCCTTTCCGGACTAACCTCTCTAGTTTATATAGACACCGGGGAGGGAATCTAGGGTTACATAGAGTCATTTCCATAAGATGGAATCTTCATATCCGGTTCTCCAAATTTGCCTTCCACGCCAAGGAGAGTCCAATCCGGACATAGGTATAGTCTTCGGCCTTCATGTCTTCACAGCCCATCAGTCCGGCCCATGGATAACAGGTCGGACGCCCGGGGACCCCTTAATCCAGGACTCCCTCATGGGGTTAGCTAGAGGGATGGCCAGGGGCAGCGGAAGATCGGAGGTGGTGGGCGGTTCAGGGGAGGGCGGGGGTCAGTTATTTGGCCGGCGACCCGTGCGGTGGTCTTTAGGGGAAGAATAAGAGGTGAGGAAGAAGAAGGGTTAGGAGACGTAGGATCTTCATCCAACCGGCTTCAATGGTCGACTGACTAAAATGACGAAAGTCAGGCCACTTGCATGTAGACATTCCCATATATTAATTACCATTATCGTAGGTGCTTCGAGACGTACATGCAAACAGTGCTCCTGAACCCATCAAGCTAAACAACATGCCACTAATAATTCCAAACTTAGTTGCTCAAATACGTATCTGATATGATGCTGACATGTACTAAAACGGAGAATGTTTAATTGGTCAGCTAATGTTCCTACTTTACTTTCAAAAAGCACATGCGCCGCGTATCGAGGGACATCAAGGAGTTGCGTTCTTTATGGGCTCTGGTTCATCATGTGTGGCCAGCCAACATTTTATTATCCAAAATCTCCCTGCTCTTCTTTAGCATGCTCCTCTTTTGTCCTTCTTTTGAAAGTACTCTCTCCGTACCTAAATATAAGTATTTGTAGAGATTCCTCCATGGACTACATACAAAGCAAAATGAGTGAATCTACACTCTAAAATGTATCTATATACATCTGTATGTGATCCATAGTGGAATCTCTACAAAGATTTGTATTTAGGAACACAGGGAGTATAATAGTTGTACAGTATGTTCTTTGTAGCAAAGAAGAGCAGGGGCACTAGCAGTGTATAGGTCTATTCGGTCACTTGTCATGGACTCTTTCAAGTCTTCGTGTTGGTCTTCATGTCGATTGTCATGGACGCTTTCAACTCTTCGTATTCGATCGTATGTGTCACCTTTGAGAGTTAGACTAATAGTAACAGTATTGCGCCTTCAGTTGTAGAGAGCCGTACCGGCAATACTAGCACATATTTTCCAGCAAGTTCCACTTTCCTAATTTTACTCCTGATGCTTAGGGTTTTCCCATTATATCTACACTACGATCTGCGTAGGTTCTTTGTTGCCTACTAGAAGTTGTGCACCCTTTATGTAACATTGCAAATTTTCAATTTGGAATGTTATACATTAGATTATCATTGCATATCATGATTTATTGCATTTTGGCTTGATCCTAGAAATTCTACGCAACTCAAGGACCTACGGAGAGAGTTGGGGATTTCGTTATTTTCATATCTGAGTTTTTCTCGAATTTCGAAAAGAGGATCGTTTGATTTTATTATTTTATCTTCGAATATTTCTTTTATAAAAATAAAAGAGAGAGGATAAAATGACTTCCTCAAAATAAAGAAATATTGGAGATTTAATATTAAAGTTTTATTGCTATTTTATTTGAATTACGAAAAAATATGCGTTTTTCAAAATTGCATTAGAGTCCCAAATAAATGTTCACCTTGTCTGCTAGATTTTTAGAGGACAGGGAAAATTTATTTTCGGGATTTTTGGAGTCCGTTTAGTATTTCTTTTGTTTGTTTTTCTTGACGGAATAATTTAAAAAAAAAGAGAACCGACTCTGGGACGTACCCGAGCGGGACTCCACCTGGGGGGGCTTTATAAGCCGTGCCGGCCGAAGCCCCGCAGCCCATCAAGCCCGCGCCGCCCCACAAACCCTAGCCATAGCCCAATCGCCGCCGACGCCGCTGCCGCCGCATCGCCACCGCCGACGCCACCGCTCCCGCCACGCCGCACAGCCGCCGCACCTCGCCGCCGACCCGCCGCCGCCGCCTCACCGCCGACCTACCGCCACGCCGTCACCTCATCGTCGCCGGAGGTAGTCGCCGCCTTGGTTTTCGCAAGAAAACCGATCGGTTTTTTTGAAACCCTAGATTCCATTTTTTTAGATCGGTTTTTTCGGTTTAGTTATTTAACGGATGTTCGTTTTAACGAATGGTTTTCACCATTTATGCGCAGATAGAGAACGTTCGTTCTTTAGCCTGTTCGTCAGTTTTTCTTTTTCTCGGATTTTTCACGATTATTTTCGATCGCGATTTGTGATCCGATTTTCGTTTTAGTTTATCTTTTCGCTCGTTTGTCGGAATCAGGCGATTCAAGCGCCTAGAGTTTCGTCTCGAAGCCCTCTTTCTGTTTAACCAACTTAAACAAGTTTTTGCTACTGTAAAATTTGACTTTAGTCCAGATTAGTAAACGAAGCTTGTTTCTTTCGCAGTTTGAGTTTCGTTGTTTTGTTTGATTTGATTCTTTTTGCAAGCCAGAGTTCTTAAGTTGAACTTTCTGGTTAGATCTTCTTATTTGAGTTTTACCAGTGTCCCTTGCTTGATTTCTTATTGTATGCTTGTTTGATTGCGATAGAGTACCCGGAGTGCAAAGCGTGCTACTACGAGTCTCTAGGTTTCACGGATCATCAGCAAGGCAAGTAACACTTTGATCATACCTATTTACTACCCAGTTTTATTGGATTAGATCAATCCTCAAACACTTGCATGGTTAGGATCTGAATAAATTGTGGGTTGGGAAGTAGATGAGGTAGAACCTATTCACCTGGTTATCATCAAACCCTTGCGAGTTACTCCTACGTTATGCTTATATTGCCATGCTATGCTCATAGACGTGGATTGGGTTTGAGAGTATCCATGACAGATGTGAGATGTTAATTAATGGTTAACTTAAGGTGGCAACTTTAATACACATCTGGGTGGATTGAGGCACCTGGGGAACCCAATGATTGCCTGTATTTTTGGAAATCCCGGGGTACCGTGTGATTCTCCTATGGACTGCCACCCAGGCTCAAAGGGATCATAAGATTATTCATGCTGGAAACTTTCGTGTGCAGCCACATGCCATTATGGGCTCTGGCATAGTTGAGTAAGTTGTGGGAAACCTTTCCATGATGGGCTAATAGATGCAGGGGATTGTAGGTGTACCGGCCTATCTATCGGTTAAGGGGACCTCTTCGGAAAGACTGTGTCTAGGTCAACCGCTTCTCAAACATTATGTAGTGCGAGAAATCCAACGGAGGAGATCGAGTCTTATGGGGAAAAGTGCACAAACCTCTGCAGAGTGTACAATCTAATCATGGTTAGTCGTGTCCCCGGTTATGGACATCTTGAGTATCTAGTTCTTGGATTATTCTGTGGATCTCATCACTCTTAAATATAATTTGATTGGGTTATAAATTACTTTTAATTGGGATTGATATGGGTTTTACCTTCTCAATGTTTTTCAACCAACTTTGTAGTTAAATAAAATATATTCCTTTGTAGTAGGAAAAAATTGGCTTTTTGCAAAACATTAACCCTACAGCCTCCACCAGCCATATATGCATGTAGTAATAGATTTATATTGTTCATTACTCTCTTGTGTTACATTGCCAGCATATTCCATGTGCTGACCTGTTTTCGGGCTGCAACGTATTATGTTGCAGACTTTTTAGACGATGAGTAAGGTGCCTTAGGTCATGGTCTTTCACTCAGTGATGCCCTTGGAGTTGATAGACTCACTTTATCTTCCAAGCCTTCGGTTGTTATTGTTTTAGATGGCCTTAAGCCATATTTATTGTAATAAGTTCTCTTTTGAGACATTCGATGTAATAAGTGTGTGATTGCTACTCTGTTATAAATCCTCAAGTACTATGCATGTCAGCATTACCGATCTAGGGATGACACTAATGCACAGAGATCAGACTGTTTGAGGTCTGGTCGCTACACATTAAACCTAAATAACACACCAATCATACGTCCTATGGTTCTTCAAATAAGAATGTGATATGATACTGACATTAGCTAACAAACACACATTTAATTGGTTAGCTAATGCTCCCACTTGAGTTTCCAAATGCATGTGGGCACATGTAGAGAGACATCATGGAATGACATTTCTTTGGATGCTCTGGTTCATAATGGGTGGGCAACCAACATTGTATAGAAAGAAGGGGAATCTCAATAATATGCTTCCCCTTCTATTCTTTAACATGTTCCTATTCCGTTCTTCTTTAGTAAGTACAATATGTTCCTTGTCAGGAAGGGGAGCAGGGGCATCTGCAGTCGATAGCTCTATTGGGCCGGTTCTGGTACATGATTTCGCACTTTGAGTCGGACTGCCATAATATCTCAGAAATGGTGGGAGCCACGTGGTCTTTGATAGACTAGACTGATAGTAACAGTTGTGCACCTTAAGATGAATAGAGCTGGACTGTAGGTGATCGATAGGCTGGATATTAGTAGCGGCAAAACCCTGTATTTTCCACCCTGTTTCGCTTTCCCGATTTATTTATGGTGGTTATGGTGTACCCCTATTATCTACACTATGATCTGCCTAGTGGTTGTGCGCTCTTGTTATCATGGTGTGGCAATAAACTTTCTATACGGTATATTGTGACCCTATCATCTGCCAACTATCCTTACATCTGGAGCTCCCAATAGGGAGCCTTTTTTGTGTAGTTGTGCCAGATTATATTAATTTACTTACCATATTACAGCACACATGGGCTCTCTCATTAGAAATCCAGTGATACCACACATGGGTTTACAGGGAGCCCCTGGTATATTATAATATCCTCTGCATTACAAAGATAACCTCACTACTATTTATGTTTTCATTCTTTTCAGATATTGTACGTAATCACAATGAATATAAGAATTCGCACATCAGAAGAATATTGCGAAATAGTTCAATGGGTAACAAACTTGGCATCAAGGGATTGAGGTCCGTTGTGGATGAAATGAAACCCACATGCTCCCGACCTATAGATTCGTATTTAGAATATGATCCTAATGACCATTTTGAGCTCAAGGAGTCAAAGGTAGATGGCCTATCATGTTAACCGAATAAGGTGCATGTTCTAATTTGGCAAGGTTTTATTGGTCGCACATATCTTGCATAAGGTGTGTAACATCCCAAATTTTCAATTTGGATGTTAATCATTATGTCATCATATGCATCCATGCTCTTTGCTTTTTGTTCGATTTTATTTGAACATTTTGATCCTAAAGACCTTAAGCAACCCAAGGAGCATTTGAGAGAGTTGGAGGTTTTATAAAAAATCCATTTTTGAATTTTTCAAAATTGGTAAATTTGGATCAAAGTGAATTTTATTTGAAATTATTTTTCCAAAATTATTTCCAAATAAATAAATAATGAGAGAAGATAATATGACTTCGCCAAAATGGAGGAAATAATGGACATTTAATTTTAAATAACTATATTTATTTTATTTGAATTTTTATTGAGATTTTATTTGATTGAATTAGGGCAAAATTGCATTTTTAGCCTAGAAAAATGTTCATGTTGTCCTAAATATTAGGAGAGGACCATGAAAATTATTTTTGGAAATCTTAGGATTTTAATTTATTTTATTTTTAGATTTTTCCGTTTGGCGAAAATTATTTAAAAAGAAGTTCCGCTGGCCCAGCTGAGCCGGGCCTTGGCCCAGCAGGCTGCCGCCGCCTTCCTCGCGTGCGCGCCGCCATGGCCGAGTTGGAGACAGGCTCCGACTCCACCTCCGCCACCGCCTTTGCCCCTCCCCCAAGCTGGCGCACCCCCCTCTTTAAATACTCCGCAGCCACCCCCCCTCTCCTTCTCAAGCCGCGCCGCCGGCGCCTTGAGCCGCCGGTGCCTTAAGCCACCTCCGCCGCCAAGCCGCCGCCGCGCGCTGATGCCGCTGCCGTCGCCGCATGCCGCCAGAGCCGTTGCCTCGCCCGTCGTCGCCGTTGATCGATTCCGCCGCTGCCGACTGGTATAAACCGATCCGGTTTTCTCAGTTTAGCTCGGGTTTTTTAAGTTTCGGTTTATTAGATTGGATCGGTTTTTTTATTTATTTTCTTTAGCGAGCGTTCACTCAATTAGATTTTTTAGCGAACAAATTCATTCGTTAGTCTTTGTTAGCGGACCTTCGTTCGTTAGGTTTTTCTTTTTAGTTTTATTTTTGGCCAGGGACCTATCCGTGAATAGTTTTCTTATAGATTCGTCCCTGAACTTCAAGCATTCGCTACTTTTTGCTCGTTTGTCCAAATCCAGTGAGACCAACGCCCAAATATTCGTCTTGTCCCCCTCTATCCAGATAATTAACTTGAACATGATTTTGAAAATTTAAAAATTTGGTTTCAAACCGATTTGACTTTGAATTTTTTTATCATAGATTGAGTTTCGTATCTCCGATTTGATTGATTCTTTTTGCAAATCGAAGCTCTTCACTTGAACTTTCGGTTCAGGTCTTTTCTTTTGGGTTTTAGCTTTGCATATTATGGTTGATTTCTTATGTATGCTATTGTTTGTTCATGATAGAGTTTCTGGAGTGCGAGGCTTGCTACTACAAATCACTAGGGTTTTCCGATCGTCAGCAAGGCAAGTTACACTTTGATCATATCCCTTTATTACTCAGTTTGTATGCATTAGTTTCAAACCTCAAACATTGCATGAGTAGGATTGATACATGTGGGTTTTTGGGAATTAGTTGATGAGGTAGGAACCTATTGCCATTTATTCAGACCATGGGTGTTACTATGTTATGCTTACACTGCTATGCTATGCTCGTAGATGTGGTTTGGTTTTGAGAGAATTCATGAAAGTTGTGAGTTATTGTTAACTGAGGTTTAACTTAAGTTTGCTACTTTAATACACATCTGGGTGGATTGGTTGTGGGCACCTGGGGAGTCCAGTGTTGTCCAAGGAGATCCCGGGGAATCCATGTGATCATCCTATGGTTTTCCACCAAGGCTCAAAGGGATCATAAGTTTATTCATGCTGGAAACTTCCGTGTGCAGCCACAAGCCATTATGGGCTCTGGCATAGTTGAGTATGTTGTGTGACCTATTTCAGTGGTAGACTAGCAGATGTAGGGGATGTAGGTGGTACGGTCTACCCGTCGTAAAGAGTTAATGCATCTGAAAGGCTGTGTCTCGGTCATCCGTTTCTCAAAAATCATGTAGTGCGAGAAATTCTATGGAGGAGATCGAGTCTTGTGGGGAAAAGTGCGCAAACTTCTGCAGAGTGTACAAACTAATCATGATTAGCTGTGTCCCCGGTTATGGATATCTTGAGTATCTGGTGCTTGAATTATTGATTTGATCTCATCACTCTACTTAATTAATTTGTCAGCTTATTAAACTTTTAATTTTGGGATTGAGTTGGTGTTACCTTCTCAATGTTTTCAACAAACTTTGTAGTTAAATAAAATGTATTCCTTTTTTGTAGGGAAAATTTAAATTTATGCAAATGATAACCATAGAGCCTCCACCAGCCATATATGCATATAGTGATAGCTGTTAGTTGTGCATTGCTCTACAGTGTTATCTTGCCAGCATATTCCATGTGCTGACCTACATAGGCTACAACTTATTATGTTGCAGAATTTTCAGACAAAGAGTAAGGTGCGCTAGGTCGTTATCATGCACTCAGTTTTGCCGTGGAGTTGGATGGACTCTTCTACCTTCAAAGCTTCCGATGTTATCTTATTTAGATGGCCTTTAGCCATATTAATGTAATAAGTTCTCTCTTGAGACATTCGATGTACTAAGTGTGTGATTAAAGTCTGTTATAAAACCTCGAGTATTGTGTGTGTCAGCAATACCGATCCAGGGATTACACTTAAGCATAGATACTTGACCATCTGAGGTCGGGTCGCTACAAGATGGTATCAGAGGTCACGCGGACTGTAGGACGCGACCACTAGGACAAACCACATGATACTCTTCTCTAGTCATATCTGACTCTTCTCCATTTTCTACTCTATAGATGGTGGACCCAAGGAACAAGTTCACTCAACCGGATGACGACACCCCTTTCGGACGACACTTGAAGAAAGTCACTAGGTACCTGAGCATCGGAATACCAAGTTTCACCGGGACCTACACCGCCACATTACTAGAAGAAGAGCGTTGGATGATTCGAATTCATATTCTAGGAAGGACATTCACGCCAGTTACTGAGGCCATGGAGTTTCCCTTTGATGTACCAACCTGGAGTCTAGGAAAGAGCATGGCCGCCCACATTGCCATCGGACGCATCGGCGAGGTATACAATAAGGAGCTTAAGGAAACCATCTACCAGATATGTGGACGCCGAGATGAGCAATGGGAGACTATTTGCACCAGGAAGGATAGATCCATTGTAGCCTACATCAAGGAGTTAAATCAGCACATTCATCATCAGGAGAACCAGATGTGCGCAAGCATGATAGACATGAAGAAGGTGATGGCCAGGAACCTGGAGCTAGAAGAGGAAATCAAGTCTACACGCGATGGATATGAAGCAGAAATTGCAGTACTACTGGAGAAGAATGAAGACCCGAAGAAGAAGCTGGGGATATTCATGGGAGATCCTGAACCTGAGGAGGACAACCATCCTAAAGACTACATCATAATCGACGACACCGACATCGACCCCAACAGTGATGATAATTATGAAGACGAAGCTGGAGCAGATATCATGGAGTCTTCCACCAATCAAAATTTCTAGTCGACCACCATATTAGCAGTAGTATTCACCCATGTATATAGTAATAGTCCGAGCTTTTGTAACGGTAGCTTAGATCGATTGTATGACCTTGTTTGAATTGAGTGGTGTGAAATGAATGTGTTTGTCTCATGTGCATATGGGTAGTGATTTTGTCTTTAGACCTCACTCTACTCTGTTCTCACCCCTCTCACCCTATCAGGTGCTTCCGAGACATGACCCTGGATTTGTCTCCCCACCAAAGCTCACTTAGTTGATCCAACAACAGAATGCCTTGATGCAGTTGCTAGTTTAGAATGAAGGCAACAACAACAACCCACCGCCACCACCACCAGTTGACGCCTTAGCCCGTTTTCTAAGGTTGAATCAGCCGGTGTTCTCTAGTAGCATCGAGCCGATTGTAGCTGATGACTAGCTCCGCAGGAATGGAAGGGAGCTGACTACCGCAGGTTGCATAGATGCTAAGAAGGTGCGCTTTGCCGCACACCAACTGGATGGACCCGCAGCCTCATGGTGGGAGAACTACACTGCCACTTTTCCCGTGGCCAATGTCCCTTGGGATCAATTTCAGCAAGCATTCCGCACTGCACATGTCTCAGCTGGAGCTATGAGTATGAAGAAGCATGAGTTTCGCAACTTATGCCAGGGAAATCATACTGTGGGGCAGTATGTGGATGAGTTCAGCAAGTTAGCTCGCTATGCCCCAGATGATGTGGCCACAGATGCCTCAAAGCAGCAGAAGTTTATGGAAGGGCTGAACGATGAGTTCAGTATGCAATTGATGGTGGCAAAATTCGCCAACTATCAGGAGCTAGTAGACCGGGCTCTTATGATTGAAGGCAAGCAACAGCAAATAGAGAGCCGCAAAAGGAAGTATGGACAGGGCAAGTACAACTCCGGAGCTCAGCAGAAGCCCCGTTTTACCCCGAACTTGGGAGGACATACCATCATAACCATGGAGGCCACACTCACAACGTAGGGAGTTTGCATAACCATAGTGGTCCTAAGAATGGAAATGGGAATGGAGGAAGCAGCAGTCATAGCCGTTCCAACCCAGCAACACCCGCCAAGAAGGATTTGAGTCATGTCACCTGTTACAAGTGCGGTAGACTGGACATTGCACTAATGATTGTTCTGAGTTGAAGAATGGTAACGGAAATAAAAGTTCTGGAAAGAAACCCAATCCTTTCACCAGAGGTCAGGTGAACCACATCAACATGGAGGAAGTTGAAGAACAGCCTGACGCAGTGATTGGTAAGTTTTTGATTAAGTCATTTACCACTCTCGTTCTTTTTGACACTGGTGCTTCGCATTCATACATATCAAGGGGATTTGTTGACAAGTCTAAATTTCCAACCTTAGCCCTTAGGTCATCCATGTTAGTAAGCTCGCCAGGAGTGGAGTATATGGCCAGCTGATGGTGTGATCGGTTACCATTAACCATTGGTAGCCATGTTTTTCCCTCAAACCTAATAATTTTGGAGTCACAAGGATTGGGTATAATACTTAGTATGGACTGGTAATCGAAGTACAAGAAACATCAATTGTGCTAGCAAGTCAATTCTCCTCACCACCCCAGAGGATAAAAGGATCAAGTATGTGTCTAGGCATGCGCCAAGGAGGACCCAAGTAAATTCACTTTCGGGAGTTGTTTAAGAGGAAGTGCCAGTTGTGAAGGATTATCCCAATGTATTCCCGGAGGAACTACCAGGCATACCACCAGATCGAGATATAGAATTTTTGATAGAGCTGTTACCAGGCACCGGACCAATATCAAAGAGACCGTATTGGATGCCTGCAAATGATCTGCAGGAAATTAAGTAGATTAAGGAGTTATTGGACAAAGGTTATATTCTACCAAGTTCATCACCGTGGGGAGCCCCAGTGCTCTTAGTTGAGAAGAAGGATGGATCCTTGATAATGGTTGTTGATTATCGTGCACTGAATGAGGTGACGGTCAAGAACAAGTACCCACTATCGATGATCAACGATTTGTTTGACCAGCTGAAGATCCGAGAACAGGATATACCCAAGACAACTTTTACCACAAGGTATGGGCTATATGAGTACACGGTCATGTCTTTTGGATTGACTAACGCCCCTGCCTATTTCATGAGTATGATGAATAAGGTGTTCATGGAGTTTTTGGATAATTTTGTGGTGGTGTTCATTGATGACATATTGGTGTACTCGAATAATGAAGAAGAACACAAGGAACATTTGCGCTTAGTTCTCGAGAATCTCAGGGAACATCAACTATACGCCAAGTTCCGCAAATGTGAGTTTTGGTTGAAGGAAATTGGATTTCTTGGACATGTTATATCAGGAGAAGGTATAGCAGTAGACCCTACCAAGGTTCAGTCTATCACTGAGTGGTTTGCACCCACCTCAGTTGGAGAGATCCGCAGTTTTCTTGGACTCACAGGATACTATAGGAGATTCATTGAGAAATTTTTCCAAGATTGCGAAGCCCATGACGGAATTGTTGAAGAAGGACACCAAGTTCAAATGGACGGAGGAATGTGAGGCCAGTTTTCAGGAGTTGATCAAATGTTTACATACAGCCCCAGTCCAAATTCTTCCGGATATACGTAGGGATTTCCAAGTTTATTGCGACGCTTCTCGCCAAGGACTTCGAGGTGTACTTATGCAAGACGGAAGCATTGTTCAATATGCCTCACGTCAGCTTCGACCTCATGAGTTGAATTATGACATGCATGATTTGGAGTTAGCAACCATAGTGCATGCACTCAAGACCTGGAGGCATTTTCTTATTGGAAACCATTGTGATGTATACACAGATCATAAGAGTTTGATGTATATTTTCACACAGAAGGAGTTGAATCTTAGGCAAAGAAGATGGTTGGAGCTCATAAAGGATTATGATATGAAGTTGCATTATCATCCAGGAAAGGCCAATGTTGTAGCAGACGCTTTGAGCTGCAAGAGTTATGTAAATACTCTAGTAACCGGAGGTTTACCGCAGGAGTTAATAGACGATCTCAGAGAACTACGGATGGAGATAGTTCTGAGAGGTTTTGTTGCAGCTTTGGAAGTTCAGTCCATGTTATTGGGAAAGATTCGAGAAGCCCAGAAGACTGATAAGGAGATTGCTGAGATAAGGAGAAGATGAGTAAAGGAAAAGCCAAAGGTTTTTGTGAGGACGATCATGAAACTTTATGGTTTGAGGATCATATTTATGTGCCCAATGATGTGGACATCAGGAAGTTAATACTCCAAGAAGCTCACGACTCGCCATACTCGATTCACCCCGGAAACACTAAGATGTATTTGGATTTGAAGGAGCGTTTCTGGTGGACAGGTATGAAGAAGGATATTGCTGAGTATGTAGCAGTATGTGATGTATGTCAGAGTTAAGGCAGAACACCAAAAGCCAGCATAGTTACTACAGCCTATGCCGATACCCAAATGGAAGTGGGATAAACTTGGCATGGATTTTATCACCGGAATACCTAGGACCCGATCAGATTATGACTCCATCTGGGTAGTAGTTGATCGCTTAACCAAAGTGGCTCACTTTATCCCCGTGAAAGCCACCTATACAAGCGCAAAGTTGGCCAAGATATATATGACCAGGATCATATGTCTACATGGAGTTCTGAGGACCATCGTATCAGATAGAGGAAAACAGTTTACCTCGAAGTTTTGGAATCAGTTGCACCAGACTTTGGGTACGAGGCTAGAGTTCAGTACAACCTTTCATCCACAGACAGATGGACAAACTGAGAGAGTCAATCAGATTCTGGAGGACATGTTGAGAGCTTGTGCGTACTATGGGTCTAGTTGGGATGATAATTTGCCTTACGCAGAGTTCTCTTACAACAACAGTTACCAGGCTAGTTTGAAGATGGACCCTTTCGAAGCTTTCTTTGGACGGAGGTGTAGGACACCGTTGATGTGGGATGAAGTTGGAGACCGTTAGTTTTTTGGACCAGATTTAATCAAGGAGTCTAAAGAGAAGGTTAAGTTGATTCGAGATAGACTGAAGGTAGCCCAGTTTAGGCAGAAGAGTTATGCCGATACTAAATGCAAGGAGGTAGCCTATGAAATCGGAGACAGAGCATATCTTCGTGTGTCACCACTTCGAGGAGTTAAACTATTTGCAGTCAAACGAAAGTTAGCTCCTAGATTTGTAGGACCATACCGAGTTTTGGAACGTATGGGAGAAGTGGCTTACAAGTTAGGATTACCCGGTTTGTCAGGAGTTCATGATGTGTTTCACGTTTCCCAGTTGAAGAAGTGCCATGCCGAGATGGCCGATATTCCTCTGAGAGATACGGTGCCCCTGGAAGCAATTTAGTTGGAGAGTGACCTAACTTACGAGGAGAAACCCGTCAAGATACTCGAGTTTGCCAGCCGAGTAACACACAACAAGGTTATCAAGTTTTGCAAAGTTCAGTGGAGCCACCATACCAAGGAAGAAGCCACCTGGGAGCGAGAAGAAGACCTACGCAAAGAACACCCACACCTATTTTCTAGCCAACCCGAATCTCAAGGGAGAGATTCATCTTAAGGGGGGTAGGTTTGTAACATCCCAAATTTTGAATTTGGATGTTAATCGTTAGGTCATCATATGCATCCATGCTCTTTGCATTTTTGTTTGATTTTATTTGAACATTTTGATCCAAAAGACCTTAAGCAACTCAAGGACCATTTGAGAGAGTTGGAGGTTTTATAAAAATTACATTTTTGAATTTTTCAAAATTGGTAAATTTGGATCAAAGTGAATTTTATTTGAAATTATTTTTCCAAAATTATTTCCAAATAAATAAATAATGAGAGAAGATAATATGACTTATTCAAAACAGAGGAAATAATGGAAATTTAATTTTAAATAAAAATATTTATTTTATTTGGATTTTTATTGAGATTTTATTTGATTGAATTAGGTAAAAATTGCATTTTAGCCCAGAAAAATGTTCATGTTGTCCTAAATATTAGGAGAGGACCGTGAGAGTTATTTCTGGAAACTTTAGGATTTTTATTTATTTTATTTTTAGATTTTTCCGTTCGGCGAAAATTATTTTTTTTAAGTTCCTAGGCCGGCCCAGCCGAGCCGGGCCTTGGCCCAACAGGCCGCCGCCGCCTTCCTCGCGCACGCGCCGCCGTGGGCGAGTCGGAGACCGGCTCTGACTCCACCTCCGCCACCGCCTTTGCCCCTCCCCCAAGCCGGCGCGACCCCCCTATTTAAATACTCCCCCTCACCTCATCAAGCCATGCTTCCGCCTTAAGCCACCGCCGTCGCGCCGTCAAGCCACTGTCGCCGTCGCAATGCTGCCCGCTAGCGCCGCCGCCGCCGTCGCGCGCCGCGGTCGCCACATGCCGCCGGAGCCGCCGCCTCGCCCGTCGTCGCATTTGACCGATTCCACCGCCGCCGACCAGTATAAACCTATCCGGTTTTTCTTGGTTTAGTTCTTTTTTAAAAGTTTCGGTTTATTAGATTAGATCTGTTATTTATTTATTTTTTATCGAGCGTTCACTCGTTTCAATTTGTTAGCGAACAAATTCATTCGTTAGTCTCTGTTAACGGACGTTCGTTCATTAGGTTTTTCTTTTTAGTTTTATTTTCGGCTAGGGACCTATCCATGAATAGTTTTCTTACAGATTAGTCCTTGAACTTCAAGCCTTCTCTACTTTTTGCTTGTTTGTCGAAATCCAGTGAAACCAACGCAAAAATATTCGTCTTGTTCCCCTCTGTCCAAATAATCAACTTGAACATGATTTTGAAAACAAAAAAAATTGGTTTCAAGGCAATTGGACTTTGATTTTTTTCCCGTAGTTTGAGTTTCGTATCTCTGATTCGATTGATACTTTTTGCAAATCGAACTCTTCACTTGAACTTTTAGTTCATATCTTTTCTTTTGGGTTTTACCTTTGCATATTATGCTTGAGTGCTTATGTATGCTATTGTTTGTTCACGATAGAGTTTTCGGAGTGCGAGGCTTGCTAGTACGAATCACTAGGGTTTTTCTGATCGTCAGCAAGGCAAGTAACACTTCGATCGTATCCCTTTATTACCCAGTTTTTATGCATTAGTTTCAACCCTCAAACGTTGCATGAGTAGGATTGATAACATGTGGGTTTTTGGGAAGTAGTTGATGAGGAAGGAACCTATTTCCTTTTATTCAAACCATTGGTGTTACTACGTTATGCTTACACTGCTATGCTATGCTCGTAGACGTGGTTTGGTTTTGAGAGAATTCATGAAAGTTGTGAGAGTTATTGTTAACTAACATTTAACTTAAGGTGGCTACTTTAATACACATCTGGGTGGATTTGTTGTGGGCACCTTAGGAATCCAGTGTTGTCCAAGGAAATCCCGGGGAATCTGTGTGATCATCCTATGGTTTGCCACCCAGGCTCAAAGGGATCATAATGTTATTCTTGCTGGAAACTTCCGTGTGCAGCCACAAGCCATTATGGGGTCTGGCATAGTTGAGTATGTTGTGTGACCTCTTTCAGTGGTAGACTAGCAGATGTAGGGGATGTAGGTGGTACGGTCTGCCCGTCTTAAAGAGTTAATGCTTCTGAAAGATTGTGTCTAGGTCATCCGTTTCTCAAACATCATGTAGTGCGATAAATTCAACATAAGAGATCGAATCTTGTGGGGAAAAGTGCGGAAACCTCTGTAGAGTGTACAAACTACTCATGATTAGCCATGTCCCTGGTTATGGACATCTTGAGTATCTGGTGCTTGAATTATTGATTTGATCTCATCACTCTAATTAATTAGTTTGTCGGGTTATTAAACTTTTAATTTTGGGATTGAGTTGGGGTTACCTTCTCAATGTTTTCAAAAAACTTTGTAGTTAAATAAAATATATTCTTTTGTTGTAGGAAAAACTTAGCTTTATGCAAATGATAACCATAGAGCCTCCACCAGCCATATATGCATATAGTGATAACTGTTAGTTGTGCATTGCTCTATAGTGTTATCTTGCCAGCATGTTCCATGTGCTGACCTACGCAGGCTACAATTTATTATATTGCAGAATTTTCAGACGAAGAGTAAGGTGCGCTAGGTCGTTGTGATGCACTCAGTTTTGCCATGGAATTGGATGAACTCTTCTACCTTCGAAGCTTCCGTTGTTATCTTATTTAGATGGCCTTCAGCCATATTATTGTAATAAGTTCTCTCTTTAGACATTCAATGTACTAAGTGTGTGATTGAACTCTGTTATAAACCTCGAGTACTGTGTGTGTCAGCAATACCGATCCAGGGATGACACTTAAGCATAGAACTTGACCGTCTTAGGTCGGGTCGCTACAAGGTGTCTTGCATTTCTTTTTCTTTGTTGCACTGCCGTCTGCTTAGTTGACTCATGATATATGTGAAGATGCCATGCCCATCCTTTATCAGCACCAATTCCATTTTGTCATCATACCATGTTTTCCATTCAAATGTTGTTCTTGTGTTTCAGACATCCAAAAGGAAGAGGGTGATTGCACAACCTGAAGGAGTACAAGCAAAGTCCTTGAAAAAGGTGGTGCTACCGGAGAAATCACATAGCAACCGACGTATATTGGTGATAGAACCAGCGCCGCAAAACCTAGGGTATCGCAACTATGTTTGTCGCTACTTTGCTCTTGTTAGTATATTGTCTTATCCCTATCCTTACATTCATACCTAGTGGATTATGTGACATCATTGTGCATTATAGCTTGCGTATCCACTGTTCGCTCCAAATTATCAGATCTATATTAATGCTTACATTAATGTAGAATAAACCCAATGCTTATGAATAAATTTAGTTCTCCATTGTTCTTGTAAGTATCTGCTATCCTTCATCAATGTACTTATATTGTCATCTAGTTGTTCATATACACTTTGTAGCTTATTTTCCCTTGCCCTCCATTTTCTACACATCAGATCTACATTTACTCTTGCCAAAATATTGAATAAAACCAATGTTACTGAAGAAGTTTAGCTCCACATTGCTCTTGTCAGTACCTTTTTCCTGTGTGATGTATTTACATTTGCACTCTGCATCTTAGGTTAAATAATCGCCATTTGTTCCTATATTTTCACATCTATATTTACTCTTAACAAAATGTAGAATAAAGGCAATGCCCTTGAAGAAGAGTGTGTTGTAAACTTCTTGAATTTCCCCCCATCAATATGGACAAGGGCTTTATAGAGCCGGTCTTCACTACTAATGTAAGTTTGTCCTCCTCGAGCCTTCAAACTTAGTTGTGTATATTTGGATAGCTATGAGTGCAAATGCTGTTTATTTTTGTCATCTGCATCAAATTGCTTGTTCAAAGTTTATAATGAAAAAGTACATAAACATAAGTTTGTCATTCTCAATTTCAGTCTTTAGTTGTACAACCTAGTTCCATATTCATACCATGTAAATTAAACTAAACATAGCATGTTATCTTGTTTAGTATTATGTGTATGCTTGTGTTCTCGATCTGTAATCCAGTGGTGTGGTGAAACTACCAACTCTAGCTGTCGAGGGAAACGACACCTACGGGATCACAAAGAATCCATTTTGCTAAAGTTGGCGGGCGCGAGGCTGTAGAAAGAGCGGGTTTGAGGGATCAACATGGGGGGATTATCCAGGTTCGGGCCGCAAGTGATGCGTAATACCCTACTCCTGCTGGTTTATGTTTATCTGGTATTCTTGGACTAGCTACAAAGCATGTAGGGTCCAAAAAGTCCAAATCCTTCCTTAGTATGCCGTGGGCCTCCTTTTATAGTCAAAAGGGGATGCCACAGTGGCACATAGGAGGTGGAAAGTTGTAAAGTAGTCGAGTCTATCTCCTGGCACCATAGGACAAACGCATTTAATGCGCTGCCGACGTGCCCTTGTGGCTTTATCGGGGACGATAAGGAAGCTCGTCTCAGCTATCGCCGCCTCACCTAGCTTCGACGCGCGTCCGAACTGACGAGGCGTGTAGTGCCACGCTGGCTGGCTGCTAAGTTGGTGCGGTGGCAGAGTCTTCATGAAGACCTGCATGCCACCACGCAGGTGCTTGCTGAGTTCGCCTGGAAGCCGCATGTTTCCACGTAGGTGCTTGCCTAGTTGGTGGGCTAGCAATTGCGTGGGAACGATGGTGGAGTCTTGGCAGGTGGGAGCCTGGCTGTGGCCCCGCGGATGTCTTCGGCAAGAGTCTTGCCGGGGCCCCGGCAAGGGTCTTGCCACGACATCGTGGGCGTCCCCGGCAAAGGTCTTGTCGGGGGATCTCGTGGGTATCCTCGGCAAGGATCTTGCCGAGGATCTTCTGAATCTGATTCTCATCTCGTCTTGTATGTTCTTGGTCTTCACAAAGATCTGCATGCCACCACGGAGGCGCCTCCCGAGCTTTGGTTCCAATGTGGTTGCGGGCATCGGAACTCTTAGGCTCAAGAGTGGCAACCCTGCTATCATTTGGGAAGTTGCTCCGGCAAAGTTCTTGCCGGGGCTGTGGAGGCCACCCCGGCAAGGGTCTTGCCGGGGGAGCTCACCTCGCCCTCCCGCTCTTCGTGTTTCTTGCTCGGCATTGCTCTGGTTGTCTTGTGTCTTTGCTTCCTCTGCCTTGCCAAGCGTGGCTACGGGCGTGGGGCTGCGACTGCCCGCGCACAAGTAAATGGGTATAAATAGGACCCCTACTTTTGTTCACCGACAAGAGCCCCCGGGTCTGGGCCGCATGTAAGTGCGAAGCGTTATTGGGCCAGGCCCAGAACGGTGCGCGGGCGTGCATGCGGCGGAGTTTCTACTATAGTAACTCCCTTGCTCGTTGCGCTTCCCCACGACCCACGTTGAATGCGTGACGTGGGGGTCATGTGTGGGGCGGTTGCGGCACACATTCGTCACATCATGGTAAAGAGGCGGCTCACGCCTTCCCCATAGAAAGGGGAAAACGCAGGGGCGCGGCTCATTTACTAAGTGGACTCGAGTCGTGGCCTTCAAGGCGCCCGTGCCCCACGATCACGGGGGTGGAAAACAGTCGCTTCACTTGTCTTCTTGATTTTGGCTTGCTCGCCACGTGTCCCCCATGCTTCGAAAATGGTAGGCGGTGGACGCGGGGGGGGGGGGCACGGGCCTTAAATGGTGAGGCAAGAAACTGGGTCATTGCTGATTGGAGCAACGGGTCGGCCTTGATTCCTTGCACCCCTGGCAGCCGAGTTGGTTAAGTGGGGCAGCCAAGCCCTGGCCCCGCCCCTTTATAAGAAGGGGAGGGGATGGCACCCCTCAATCCTTCATCATTCATCTCCTTCCACCTTGGCTCCTTCCTTCCTTTTGCTATGGCGAGAGGGCGCGTCGGCACTTCGATGGCAGCGACGAGGGTCTCTGCTCGACAGCGTGCCCCTCCTTCCCAAGAGCTCGTGGTGGCGGAGCCGACCGTGAGAGGAAGTTGGAGGGGCGAGGCCGAAGCCACCATGGCGCTCGGGGAAAAGGAGGACGGGGCAGCGAAGGTCGCGGTGGTGAAGAGGATAGCGACTGCTTCCTCCTCGTCCAAGCGGCACCGGACCCCATCTCCTTCAGACAGCACCTTGGAGGCCGAGTTTGACCTTCGATCTTTTGTCCCAGCGAGGAAGAGGAAGCTAGTGGAGGAGGAGGTCGAGGAAGAGTGAAAGTGCAACTATCCCTAGGTGGTTTTGGTAATTCATAACAACATATAGCTCATTGAGCTAATACTATTCCAAGATGATTATTTCAGGAAAGCTCAATGATTGGCATGGCATGGATGTGAAAGTGGAACCCTCAAAATGCTAAGGAAAATGGATTGGCTCAAGATTAAAAGCTCAAGACTCTTCATTTTATATTTTAGTGATCCAAGATCACATTGAGTCCATAGGAAAAGCCAATACTATTAAGGAGGGATGAGGTGTTGCTTAATGAGCCTCTTGCTTCATGTGCTTAGTGATATGCTCCAAAACCCTCAACTACTTTCCCATATCCACATATGACCTAAACCCTAAGCCAAACTCGGTCCTACCGATTCTTCCTATCCGACGCCACCGAGTTTCACTTGTCATTAGCCACTGCCAAACCCTAGCAATTCGGTTCTACCGATAAGGATCTCGGTCCCACCGAGATGGGGTTGCAAACTCTCTGTTTCCCTTTCGTAACTTTTCGGTCCCACCGAAAGAGCGAATCGGTCCCACCGAGATTGCAATGTAAACTCAGTGTTTCCCCTTTGTAACTTTTCGATCTCACCGAGTTCCACTCGGTCTCACCGAAAGAGCAAATCGGTCCCACTGAGTTTGCCTGACCAACTCTCTGGTTAGCTAATTACCAAATTCGGTCTCACCGAGTTTGTGTAATCGGTCTCACCGAGATTACGTTATGCCCAAACCCTAACCGAATCGGTCCTACCAAGTTGCATGTCAGTCCCACCGAAATTCCTAACGGTCACTAGGTTTACATTTTCGGTCAGACCGAGTTTTCTGATTCGGTCCCACCGAGATTGGAAAACTGTGTAACGGTTGGATTTTGTGTGGAGGCTATATATACCCCTCCACCTCTTTCTCATTAAGTGAGAGAGCCATCAGAACACACACATCATTCCAACTCATTTGTTCTGAGAGAGAACCACCTACTCATGTGTTGAGACCAAGACATTCCATTCCTATCATATGAATCTTGATCTCTAGCCTTCCCAAGTTGCTTTCCACTCAAATATTCTTTCCACCAAATCCAAATCCTATGAGAGAGAGTTGAGTGTTGGGGAGACTATCATTTGAAGCACAAGAGCAAGGAGTTCATTACCTACACACCATTTGTTACTTCTTGGAGAGTGGTGTCTCCTAGATTGGCTAGGTGTCACTTGTGAGCCTCCGTCAAGATTGTGGAGTTGAACCAAGGAGTTTGTAAGGGCAAGGAGATCGCCTACTTCGTGAAGATCTATCGCTAGTGAGGCAAGTCCTTCGTGGGCGATGGCCATGGTGGGATAGACAAGGTTGCTTCTTCGTGTACCCTTTGTGGGTGGTTGCTTCTTCGTGGACCCTTCGTGGGTGGAGCCCTTCGTGGACTCGCGCAACCGTTGCCCTTGGGTGCAGCCCTGTGTGGACTCGCACAACCGTTACCCTTCGTGGGTTGAAGTCTCCATCAACGTGTATGTAGGATAGCACCACCTATCCGAACCACAGGAAAAACATCCGTGTCTCCAATAGCGTTTGAATTCTCCAAACCCTTCCCTTTATATTCTTGCAAGTTGCATGCTTTACTTTCCGCTGCCAATATACTCTTTGCATGCTTGCTTGAATTGTGTGATGATTGCTTGACTTGTCCTAAAAATAGCTAAAATCTGCCAAGAACTAAAATTGGGAAAAGGTTAAGTTTTTATTTGGTCAAGTAGTCTAATCACCCCCCCTCTAGACATACTTTCGATCCTACAAAGAGTAAGTATTTCATCCCCCACATCATCTTCTGACTCTAATCCCGTGTTATCCTCCTTTGATTTGATGTTATCTTCACAGGGACGTGGAGACGCTAGCCCAGAGGGTGGTGAAGAGGGCCAAGGCCTCGACGAGCGACAAGCCCTCGGCGGGTACTTCGCGTATGTAGTTGCTGGTGGAGAGCAGCCCGGACAGGAGCACCCGGCATAGCCCCCGCTTCAGCCCCCACCGTAAGCTCATCACTCACTCCTTCACTGATGAACGTTGGGGTGTGAATCCTTGATGCTCAGCTTGCCAGGTTTGCAGGAGAAGAACGGCAGCAGGAGGAGCTGCCGAGGGCCACCCCCAACACACCGCCCCCCTTGACTACGCCGCCCCGAGGGGCGTCCCCGGCAAGGGCATGCACCACCAAGCCGACGCATATGGAGGAGGAGGAGGCGAACTTGGGTGCTGGGGGTTCTGCCCCGGCAAGGAATGCTGGCGGGGGGGGGGGCGCCACTTCTTCCTGTCTCTATTCTTTCTTCTTCTTCTTCTTCTTTTTGTTTGTTTCCCGTCTCTATTCTTTCTTCTTCTTTTTGAACCTCGACCTTGGCTCCGCCTCATTCCCCTTCTTGGTATCCAGACCCTTCCTCGGTGGACCGGGAGGACATTGACATCGTCATCAAGGAGGTTGCCAGGGATGCTGTGACAGCCTGATTTTTTGCCCTCTCTTATTTGCCTGATTTTCATTTGGATTTATTTTCAAACTTTGGGTTTTTCAATCTTTCCATATGCACTTAAACACTTGGGTACCCTCGGCTTTCACCCAAGTGCATCATTCCCCTCTCTAATCATCATTCCCCTTCTGATCCACCTCAAAATAATCTTGGGAATCAACCCTCATTTTTCTTGCCGACAAAAATCTGCGAAAATTCCAAAATATTCTTTGAACCCTAGGGCACCTTCCTGAGCAACACGTGAACAAGGCCTGTTAACAATGACGTTTGATTTCCCAGATTTCCAAACTCTGGTGAACAAGGCTTTCATTGCTGAACGGGAGCACAATCTTGTATCAGATAGTAGGCCTGTTAACAACGACAACAAGCATAAGTTTGAGCCAGAGAAGGATGGGCAACCTGTGCAAAAGGCTCGTACCTAGCAGCAGACTCAGGTGGAATACAGGCCCAATTGGCAACAGAATGTTAACAAGACCACCACTCAAGTCAAGAATGTCGTGACCAGTCCAGTGCACGAGGAGCGTTAGCGCAATAATTCTTGCTTCGGTTGTGGGCAGAACGGACATTATGCCAGACAATGCCCCAAGAACAACAAGGCGAATGCCCCATTCAGGCCACAAGTCAACTTTATAGAGTCATGCCCGACCCAGCAAAACTTTACTAGGAACGTGCATCATCTCTCAGCCGATGAAGCCCAAGAGAACCCCGAAGTCGTTATTGGTATGTTTTCTGTTAATGACATACCTGCCGTAATTTTATTTGACTCTGGGGCTTCCCATTCTTTTATTTCTCGGAGTTTTGCTGCCCAAAACAAATTCCCTTGTACGCTTTCAGGAAAAAATATGCTGGTAGAAACCCCGTGATCTCTAATCAAGAGCAATCTGGTCTGCCGTGATCTGGAAATCAATATCAACGGAGTCTACTTTCCAACCTCTCTGATAATTATTGAGTCTGAAAAGTTGGATATTATATTGGGTATGAATTGGTTGAGCCAATATCAAGTTTGCATAAACTGCGCAATGCGTGAAGTCACTTTGACCAGTCTGAATGGGCAGACTACAAAATTCTATGCTCGCAAGAATATACCCAAACAAGAATTGGTTTTCACCGATGTGGCTGAGTTGGAATTAATTCCTGTGGTCAGCGAGTACCCTGATGTATTTCCAGAAGAACTGCCAGGCATGCCACGAGATCGAGAGCTGGAATTTGCAATAGACCTTGTGCCCGGAACTGCACCGTTATACAAGAAGTATTACCGGATGCCCTCATCAGAATTAGTGGAGCTAAAGAAACAGCTTGATGAACTGCTCCAAAAAGGATATATTCGTCCCAGCTCTTCACCATGGGGATCACCTGCTATTTTCGTGGACAAAAAGGATGGCAGCCTCCGCATGTGCGCAGATTACCGCCAGCTGAATGAGGTCACCATCAAACATAAATATCCGCTGCCAAGGATTGATGATCTATTTGATCAGCTCAGTGGGGCTAAGGTATTCTCTAAGATCGATTTATGGGCCGGATATCATCAGCTCAAGATTAAAAAGGAAGATACTCCTAAGACCGCATTCACTGCTCGGTACGGTCTTTATGAATATACAGTGATGTCCTTTTGTCTCACCAATGCCCCTGCTTTCTTCATGCATATGATGAACAAAGTATTCATGGACTTCCTCGACAAATTCGTGGTAGTCTTCATCGATGACATCCTCATTTACTCCAAGGGCGAAGAAGAGCACAAGGATCACCTCCGAGCAGTGCTACAACGACTCCGTGACCATCAGCTATACGCCAAATTCAATAAATGCAAATTTTGGTTCAAGAAAGTTGTGTTTCTCGGACATGTATTATCCGTCGAAGGTATAGCCGTGGACCCGAGCAAAGTAAATGATGTGCTCGATTGGTTGCCGCCCACAACCATGACGTAGATCCGGAGTTTTCTCGGATTAGCTGGATATTACCGTCATTTCATTGAAGGGTTTTCCAAGATTGCTAAACCCATGACGGAGCTGCTCAAAAAGGATAAGAAGATTGAATGGACGGAGGACCGTGAGAAAAGTTTCAATGAGCTAAAGATACGGCTGACAACCGCACCTGTATTGACACTCCCAGACATTTATCGCAGCTTTGATGTGTATTGTGACGCCTCCAGGCAAGGCATTGGTTGCGTACTTATTCAAGACAGCAAGGTAGTAGCATATGCATCGCGATAGCTACGACCCCACGAGGGAAATTATCCTACTCATGATTTGGAATTGGCTACGGTGGTTCATGCGCTAAAAATTTGGAGACACTACCTCATTGGAAAAAGGTGCCAAATTTTTACCGATCACAAAAGTCTTAAATACATATTTACTTAGCCGGATTTAAATCTCCGTCAACGAAGATGGCTAGAGTTGGTCAAGGATTATGATCTTGGAATAAATTATCACCCGAGTAAGGCCAACATGGTTGCCGATGCACTCAGTCGAAAGCCTGTCAGCTTAAATGTCATACCGAAATCCTTGCCTCCCAAACTCCAAGAGGAGATCGCTCAGCTCAACCTGGTCATAGTGGATGCCGGCCTCGCTAATATTTTGGAAGTTACCCCCACACGTGAGGAAGATATCTGCAAGGCCCAGCCAGCTGATATCAAGCTGCAAAAACGTGTCAAGAGCCCGATGGCAGAGCACACCCCAGATTTCTCCAAGGACAAATTTGGTACCCTCCGATTCCGTGGACGGATTTGTGTACCCAATCGGCCGGACTTAAAGAAGAAAATCCTGTCGGAAGCACACGAATCCTCATATTCCATTCACCCGGGAGGTACGAAAATGTATGAGGACCTTAACAAATATTCTGGTGGGATGGAATGAAGAAAGACATTGCCTATTTTGTGGCCTGTTGCAACATATGCAACAAGATGAAGGCAGAGCATCAGAAGCCAGCCGGACTTCTCCAGCCGCTGCCAGTTTCGCAATGGAAATGGGATGACGTTCGTATGGATTTCATTATGGGATTTCCTAAGACTCAGCGAGGCAATGATGCAATCTGGGTCATAGTGGACACCTTAACCAAGGTTGCTCACTTCATTCCGATCAGCACCAGACATCGAGCAGATCAACTTGCACAGCTGTATGTGTCCAGAATAGTCAGTCTGCATGGAGTACCCCGAACTATCACTTCCGACCAAGGTTCCCTGTTTACCTCCGCTTTTTGGTCACGTCTCCATCAAGCCTTGGGGATAACACTGAAATATAGTACTGCTTATCATCCTCATACGGATGGACAGACATTGCGGGTAAACCAAATACTCGAGGATATGTTGCAAGCCTGTGCTTTATCCCAGGACCTAAATGGGAAGATTGCTTGCCATATGCCGAGTTTTCTTATAACAACAGCTTCCAGACCAGTCTAAAGATGTCATCGTATGAAGCTCTGTATGGCCGTAAGTGCCGCACTCCTTTAAATTGGTCTCAAACTGGAGATAGCCGTATCTTCGAAACATATCTCATGATGGAAGCTGAGAATCAAGTTAAGGAAATCAGAGACAGATTGCAATTGGCCAAATCTCGACAGAAAAGTAATTATGATGCAAAGCATCGACAGATCAATTTTGAACCCAGAGAACACGTATACCTCCGAGTCACTCCTATGAGAGGAGTCAAGAGATTTCAGACCCGTGTAAAATTGGCACCCAGATTATATTGTTCCATTTCCAGTCATGTCCCGAGTAGGTACTGTTGCATATCAGTTGGATCTACTAGCTGAATTGGCAGACATGCATAACGTGTTTCATGTTTCACAACTAAGACGTTGCATATCCCCGCCTGAGAAAAGGACTGCTATGGCTGAGGTAGAATTGGCAAATGATTTGACCTATCAAGAAAGACCGTTTAGAATTTTGGATCAGATGGAAAGGGTCACTCGCAGTAAAGTAAGAAAATTTTACAAAGTTTAGTGGGAACATCACACAGAGTCAGAATAAACTTGGGAGCGGGAAGAATTCCTAAGGGCTCATTATCCATAGTGGTTTTCCCAAGCAACCGAATCTCGAGGACGAGATTCATTCTAAGTGGGGGAGGTTTGTGACAGCCTGATTTTTTGCCCTCTCTTATTTGCCTGATTTTCATTTGGATTTATTTTGAAAGTTTGGGTTTTTGAATCTTTTCATGTGGACTTAAACACTTGGGTACCCTTGGCTTTCACCCAAGTGCATCATTCCCCTCTCTAATCATCATTCCCCTTCTGATCCACCTCAAAATAATCTTGGGAATATTTTTCTTAAATGAAAAATATTCATTTTTCCTCTCTAAAACCCTACCTAGTTCAATGAGCTCCAAAGCTACCCTCATTTTTCTTGCCCAAAAAAATATGAGAAAATTCCCAAATATTCTTTGAACCCTAGGGCACCTTCCTGAGCAAAAATATTTCATCACTTTTTGGAATATTTTTGCTACAGAAAATATTTTCTATTCTAGACAGAAATGGTGGTTTCTACAACAACTACCATTTTACTTGCTCCATTGTGCCTGAATTTTCTTGTGCATCATAACCTTGGTAGATGATGGCTAGCCTCCAAAGCACAGCCCCCAAATCCCAGCCATTTGACCTCAGTAACATCCCAAATTTACTGATCAGAAACTTACCTGGCATTTAAAATCTTCTCTACTGCATCTGGAGCCAAACCACTGCGCGGTAACCCTCAAAACTACCAAGAACATCAAGCCAGACATGATCTTTGGACGTTGGTTGGCCTGATGCCAGCATGCTTGTCGGCACGCTCTGGGTGCCGCCGAGCGCTCTGTTCGCGCGTGCTCACTTCCCTCGTCTGCCCAAGCGTGCCAAACTTCGCCACCATCATCGTCTCAATGCCATTAACTCCCCCTGGCGCTCGCCGATGCCGGAGCTCGCCGCAGCGAGCACGGGCACGGTCCGACCAACCCAATAATGCGGTGCGCACTGTGCTCGTTGCCTTCTCCTCGTTCATGTGCTCGTCCCCGTTCGCCAACAGCCGCTGCGTGAGCTGCGTCGCCTTCTCCCCCTCTCACTGACGCCGCTCGTTGCTGGGCGCCGTGGACAGGTGTCCACCGGCGGAGCCTGAACCCCCCCTCTCCGCTCGCCTAAAAATGGATTCGCCCCCAGCCTCCTCGAGCACCATCCACCACTCCCACACATCCCACAAGCGCGTAGGAAACCGTAGCCCGGCCGGGCAGGCCATGGGCCGCCGTCCTTGAGCTCGAGCTCGCTGGCAATCCCCTCTGGTCGTCACGGTAGCTCCAGCCCCTCCCAGGCCAAGGCAATCCTTCCAGGGCCTCCGCCTCTCTTCGATGAAGCCATCCTGTCCCCTTGGAGCCCCTGAAGTTGCCTCTGCTAGCCGTCTTCCTCATCTCTGGCGACCACCGCCCTATGCCTCTGCTTGCGAGGTCGATTCCGACGCCGTCCGACCACCCCTAGCTATGCTACGGGTACTTGCAGGTGCGCCTCTACCCCCTCTCTCGACCCCTCCCTCTAGTTTTGGCCAAGGAGCCCTTGTCGCCGGCAAGAGCTCCGGCGAAGCTGCGACCCCCCTCTATTTCCTTCTCACCTGACTAGCGAGGCCCGCTAGTCAGCCACTCAGTACGCGCGCGAAGCGGTACGAGTGGTGGCGCCCTGAGGCTTTATGCCTTCGACGTCACCCCCTAGTCTGTTTTATTTAAATTCAAATTCAATGCATTTCCAGAGAATTTCAAACAACTATAACTCTTCAACCATAATCTCAAATGAATTGATTCTTTTTGCATTATGTTCTTTGCAAAGAAATCTAGCAGCTCACCAAAAATGAGATTTTTCTGAGCTATCTAGAATTTCTGGTGATTTTCAGAAGAGTTCTTGATATTTTCTTCTTGTGCTTAAATTTATTTTCAGGGGGTGAGGCTTGTCTTGAGGATCACTAGAAGGCTTGTGAACCTCATCTGCACTAAGGCAAGCCACAGCAACATTTTCATGGTGTCATTTCAATATTGATGATTTTCTTACTTGAATGAAATGATTAATCCATGCATTTAAATAACTACTATGTTATTTATATTCTGTCAAGTATTTATTAGTCATTATGCTTGATTTACAGAATGTTTGGAACTAGTTTAGTTGGAAAACAAAAGCTAAGGCTTACTTGTGGTAATGATAAAATGATTTGTTATGCATATGAGTAATTACTTAAAGTTATTTTCTTGCATAAATAAAATAGTTAAATTTGCTAGAAAATATTCTATTAAGTGCTTGTTTAGCCATATTTGAACCTAACTTGGCTGGTAAAGAAATTAGGATTTGATTGTGGTGATGATAGTAAATTTTGCTATGCATATGAGAAATTAATTGAAGTTATTTTCTTGCATGAGAAAATACTAATACTTGCTGCAAAATATATTGTTAAAGTGAGAGTTAGCATGTCCAGGAAAGTAATATAAGTTGTTGATGCTTATGCTTACTGTGAATATGGTTGACATCAGTCATTTTCGTTAATATGTGATGCATGTGTAGTATTGCATTTCTTGGCATGCTATGACACCGGTCATTTTCATTTTAAGTTGAACCTGAATATAAATCAACTTGAATATATCGTTGACTGGGTCATGGTGCCGCTGAATCGAGATTTTCCCAGTGCAACCGCATTTGCCTTTGTGGGAAGGCCTTGATTCGGTCCATTGACATGCCTCTGGTCGGTGCCTCCAACTAGGGAAGGTTATGGGCATGCTTACCCTGGCCCGGTGAGCAAGCATAACCTTGTGTGCCCGTTGTTGAGATTATGGTACTGGGTCCCCGAGTGGGATCGTTTTGGCCACGACGGTGGTCGTTGTGTCTTTGGTAGACACGGGGCCACCTAGGACTAGGCCGTTGGGGATTGGGTCGGAGTGGCCGGGAGAGTGTCATGGCAATGGAAGGGTTTCTTCCGAATGTCGTTGGTCCACCCAAATGGGAGTGTGAGGCCATGGGTTCCGTGGTGTGGGTATAGTGTGCTACCTCTGCAGAGTGTATAATCTATCGATATCCGAGTCCACGGTCACAGACTCCTCATAGTAGGTCCCACCATGAGTCAATGTTTAATAAACTTGCACACTAAGTCATGAACTTTTCACTGTTAATGATGGTGGAAAGGCCATCGAGATGTTCAAGACCAAATATTGGTCGTGGTTGTGATCGACGTAAGGATCACGAGTTACTCTGGTCAAGACCACGATGGTGGTTGGTTTGTGATCCGAGAATGATCACGGTTGGTAAGTCGGTCCCAAGGGACGTTTATCACAAGAGCATGATCACAGCATGTTGGAACATTATGGCATTAATAACTGGTTAATTATCATGATATTGTTTGTCATTATGATTATGCCTGTTGTGAGCTCGCAAGTACATTCAATGTACTGACCTGGCGTGTCATGCCAGATTTCAGGAAAGTTGCGTTGGAAAGGAGCATTGCTCGAGTCTAGATCGTGTCCACATAGGTGTCCATGTACTATGGAGTTTCCACTACGACATTGTTCCGCTGTCGTGTAGTTGTTATGATCGAGGCCCCTTTATGTTCACTAAATAATGTACATATTGTTCAGCCACACTGTGAGTGCTGCTGGGCCTCGACATCTGTTTTAATATAAACTCTAATCCGCTAGCATCAATAAAGCGGTTGTTTTCTGTACCAAGATGTTGTGTGTTGCCAAAAGACATGGTCTCTAGGCTGGCAATGCAAGGTAAACCGGTTGCTCTGAGATGGGGTGCCACAGACGCCGAGGCAAAGGCCGACAAGATCGCCGCCGAGGAGGCCGCCACTGAGGATGCCACCAAGGGGCCTATCGGGGAGGCCAGCAAGGCCGCTGCCGAAGAGGCTGGCAAGGGGCCTACCGGAGAGGTCGGCAAGGCCGCTGCCAAGGAGGGGGTGGTTGACGACCAACCTTCCTCCTCTTCTGCCTCTAGCTCGGGCAAGTACTTTAAGGTGGCCGACGACCTGTTTGTTCACCTCCCAGGAACGGCGAGCACCAGCGTGCCAACCGAGGGGGAGGTGTTCGACGACGAGGTGCTCGCCGCCGCCGGCCTTGAGGTTTTTGACAAACCGAGTGCTAGTGGTGGCGTTTCCCAAGAGGAGCAGCTCGTTCGGGCCATGGGCATCAACTTCCAAAAGCTCCAGGCACTCCACCGTGCCTGCCTGGACAATGCAAAATCCAGGATGGCGGCGGTGGACAAGGCGGAGACGGATCTGGAGGAGCATGTCACCGAGATGTAGGCCTGGTTCCACAGGGCCCACGAAGAACTAAAGGTCGCCCAGGATCTGCTGGCTGAGCGCAACTAGGAGCTCATCCTGAAGTAGGCTGATGTCGAGAAAGCCCAGGAGGCATCAAAGGAACATGCCGCCAAGGACGAGGCTACTCGGCACCAGCACCAGGCCAAGCTGAACTCCCAGGAGGAGGACCTTGCCGCTCGTGAGGAGGTTCTCGCCGCCACACTCTGCGGCAAGGATGAGGAGGTCGAGAAGCTCATCGCGCAGCAGACCCAGGAGCTGGAGCAGAGGCACAAGGAGGCACTCAATGCTCAAGCCCTGTGATACGTCTCCAACATATCTATAATTTTTTATTGTTCCATGCTATTATATTATCCATCTAGGATGTTTTATATGATTTTTGGGAGTAACCTATTAACCTAGAGCCTAGTGTCAGTTTCTGTTTTTCCTCGTTTTTGAGTTTTACAGAAAAGGAAAACCAAATGGAGTCCAATTGACCTGAAATTTCACGGAGATTATTTTTGGACCAGAAGAAGCCCACGGAGTATCAGAGATGGGCCAGAACAGTCCCGAGGCATCCATGAGGGTGGGGGCGCGCCCTACCCCCATGGGCGCGCCCTACCTCCTGGCCACCTCAGAGACCCCCCTGACTTGTCCCCGACGCCAACACCTCTTATATATACCCAAACTTCCAGAACATAACCTAGATCGGGAGTTCCGCCGCTGCAAGCCTCTGTAGCCACCGAAAACCAATCTAGACCCATTCCGGCACCCTGTCGGAGGGGGGAATCCCTCTCCGGTGGCCATCTTCATCATCCCGGTGCTCTCCATGATGAGGAGGGAGTGGTTCACCAAACTCAATGTCATCTCTCTCTCTCGTATTCTTGATTCAGCACGATCTTGATGTATCGCAAGCTTTGCTATTATAGTTGGATCTTATGATGTTTCTTCCCCTCTACTCTCTTGTATTGAATTGAGTTTTCCCTTGGAAGTTATCTTATCGGATTGAATCTTTAAGGATTTGAGAACACTTGATGTATGTCTTGCATGTACTTATCTATGGTGACAATGGGATATTCACGTGATCCACTTGATGTATGTTTTGGTGATCAACTTGCGAGTTCTGTGACCTTGTGAACTTATGCATAGGGGTTGGCACACGTTTTCGTCTTAATTCTCTGATAGAAACTTTGGGGCACTCTTTGAAGTTCTTTGTGTAGGTTGAATAGATGAATCTGAGATTGTGTGATGCATATCGTGTAATCATACCCACGGATAATTGAGGTGACATTGGAGTATGTAAGTCATATTAGGGTTTTGGTTGATTTGTGTCTTAAGGTGTTATTCTAGTATGGACTCTAGGATAGATTGAACGGAAAGAATAGCTTCGTGTTATTTTACTATAGACTCTTGAATAGATCGGTCAGAAAGGATAACTTTGAGGTGGTTTCATACCCTACAATAATCTCTTCATTTGTTCTCTGCTATTCGTGACTTTGGAGTGACTCTTTGTTGCATGTTGAGGGATAGTTACATCATCCAATTATGTTATTATTGTTGAGAGAACTTGCACTAGTGAAAGTATGAACCATAGGCCTTGTTTCCTAGAATTAGAATACCATTTACGCTCACTTTTATTATTAGGTACCTTGCTTTTTTATATTTTCAGATTATAAAAACCTATATCTACCATCCATATTGCACTTGTATCACCATATCTTCGCCGAACTAGTGCACCTATACAATTTACCATTGTATTGGCTGTGTTGGGGACACAAGAGACTGATACGTCTCCAACGTATCTATATTTTTTATTGTTACATGCTATTATATTATCTGTTTTCGATGTTAATGGGCTTTATTTTTCACTTTTATATTTTTTGGGACTAACCTATTAACCCAAGGCCCAGTGCAAATTACTGTTTTTTGCCTATTTCAGTGTTTCGCAGAAAAGGAATATCAAACAGAATCCAAACAGAATGAAACCTTCAGGAACGTGATTTTTGGAACAAACATGATCCAGAGGACTTGGAGTGGACGTCAAGAAACAAGTGAGGAGTCCACGAGGCAGGGGGCGCGCTACCCCCTGGGCGCGACCTCCCCCCTCGTGGCTCAACCGACCAACTTCGTCCTCCTATATATACTCATATATCCTGAAAACATCCAGGAGCACGACGAAACCCTATTTCCACTGCCACAACCTTCTGTACCCAAGAGATACCATCTTGGGGCCTTTTCCGGAGCTCCGCCGGAGGGGGCATCGATCACGGAGGGCCTCTACATCAACTCCATGGACCCTACGATGATGTGTGAGTAGTTTACTTCAGACCTTCGGGTCCATAGTTATTAGCTAGATGGCTTCTTCTCCCTCTTTGAATCTCAATACAAAGTTCTCCTCGATCTTATTGGAGATCTATTCGAAGTAACTCTCTTTGCAGTGTGTTTGTCAAGATCGGATGAATTGTGGGTTTACAATCAAGTCTATCTATGAACAATATTTGATTCTTCTCTTAAATCTTTTATGTATGATTGGTTATCTTGGCAAGTCTCTTCAAATTATTAGTTTGATTTGGCCTACTAGATTGATCTTTCTTGCAATGGGAAAAGTGCTTAGCTTTGGGTTCAATCTTACGGTGCTCGATCCCAGTGACAGAAAGGGAAACGACACATATTGTATTGTTGCCATCGAGGATAAAACGATGGGGTTTATATCATATTGCTTGAGTTTATCCCTCTACATCATGTCATCTTACCTAATGCGTTACTCTGTTCTTATGAACTTAATACTCTAGATGCATGCTGGATAGCGGTCGATGCGTGGAGTAATAGTAGTAGATGCAGGCAGGAGTCGGTCTACTTGTCACGGATGTGATGCCTATATACATGATCATGACTAGATATTCTCATAATTATTCGCTTTTCTATCAATTGCTCAACAATAATTTGTTCACCCACCATAATACTTATGCTATCTTGAGAGAAGCCACTAGTGAAACCTATGGCCCCCGGGTCTATTGTCCATCATATTAATCTTCGGTCAACAAACTATTTCTATTACCTTTTAGTTTCCAATCCTTACTTTTAATCTTTATCATAAAAATACCAAAAATATTATTTTATCATCTCTATCAGATCTCACTCCCGTAAGTGACCGTGAAGGGATTGACAACCCCTTTACCGCGTTGGTTGCAAGGTTCTTATTTGTTTGTTTAGGTACGAGAGACTTGCGTGTGGCCTCCTACTGGAGATATACCTTGGTTCTCAGAAACTGAGGGAAATACTTACGCTAATTTGCTGCATCACCCTTTCCTCTTCGAGGGAAAACCAACGCAGTGCTCAAGAGGTAGCAAGAAGGATTTCTGGCGATGTTGCCGGGGAGTCTACGCACAAGTCAAGACATACCAAGTACCCATCATAAACTCTTATCCCTCGCATTACATTATTTGCCATTTGCCTCTCGTTTTCCTTTCTCCCACTTCACCCTTGACGTTTTATTCACCCTCTTTTTCCGTTCGGTTTTTCTTTCGCTTACTTCGTCGTTATGGCTAGTCCTTTATGTACTCCTTTGTCTCCCGAGAATGAGGTCCTTTATTTTAGACAAAGGGAGGGGGAAAATCTAAAACATGCATGGTATATTCTTGATACCATTACTAGGAAGCAATCTACTTCTGTTCTTCTTCGCAATTTTTATGTAGGCATCATTCCTTGGAATAGATATATTCTTGATACCATTACCGGAGGAAATTTCTTGGGTAGCCACACTTTTGATTCTTATAATGCTATGATAGATTTGTTTGGCACACCACCTCTCTTGGTTAATGGAACTATGTTAACTTTGGAACTTGTTATGCAAAGGCACGATTATTGAAAATACAGTTTCCATTATGGAATTGATTGATAATTTGGATAAAAAGATCCACAACCAAATTACCCAATATGGATCTAAGGTAGAAGTTACTCTGAAATTTTTTAAAGAAAAAGAACCAATAGTTAAGGAAAGAATAGACCAAGATACCACTAGAATTAATAAACTTGAGGGTATTATTACCAACTTGGGCTCCGCTTTTTCTGCCATAAGAAATACTTCAAATCCTCCTACCAAAGTTGCAAACTAATGTATGTTCCTAAAAATAAGGGTGAAACTTCTATTAAGGAAAATGCGGATCTCAAATCCATAAGTGTTCACCGCAACTTTCTTGCTATCATTAAGGAACCTTTTGCTACAAATGATTTTCTTGATTTCTGCCTAAAAGCTTAATAATTAATAGAAATAAGGAAACTCCTAAGGGTTATAAGTGTTCTATTGAAGAATTGCCTACCAAATATGACAATACCTAGATCTATCCTTGCCTTTATGCCTAGCTAGGGGCGTTAAACGACAACGCTTGTTGGGAGGCAACCCAATTTTATTTTTGTTCCTTGCTTTTCGGTTCTGTTTACTAATAAGTAATTCATCTAGCCTCTTTTTAGATGTGGTTTTATGCTTTTAATTAGTGTTTGTGCCAAGTAGAACCTTTGGGAAGACTTGGGGAAAGTCTTTGCGATCTTGCTGTAAAAAACAAAAACTTTAGCGCTCACGAGATTTGCTGCCATTTTTTACTGGAGAGTGCTATTTAGTAATTATTTTTGCAGATGATTAATACATAAATTCCTCACGTCAATAAATTTATTTTAGAATTGTTGGGGCTCGAGAAGTATTCGAAACCTATAGATTACTACAGGCTATTCTGTTTTTGACAGATTCTGTTTTTCGTGTGTTGTTTGCTTATTTTGATGAACCTATGGCTAGTAATAGAGTTTATGAACCATAGAAAAGTTGGAATACAGTAGGTTTAGCACCAAAATAAATAAAGAATGAGTTCATTAAATTACCTTGAAGTGGTGTTTTGTTTTCTTTTACTAACGGAGCTCACGAGATTTTCTTTTAAGTTTTGTGTTGTGAAGTTTTCAAGTTTTGGGTAAAGATTTGATGGATTATGGAACAAGGAGAGGCAAGAGCCTAAGCTTGGGGATTCCCAAGTCACCCCAAGGTAAAATGCAAGGACAACCAAAAGCCTAAGCTTGGGGATGCCCCAGAAGGCATCCCCTCTTTTGTCTTCGTCCATCGGTAACTTTACTTGGAGCTATATTTTTATTGACCACATGATATGTGTTTTGCTTGGAGCGTCTTGTATGATTTGAGTCTTTGCTTTTTAATTTACCACAATCATCCTTTATGTACACACCTTTTGGGAGAGACACACATGAATCAAAATTTATTAGAATACTCTCTGTGCTTCACTTACACCTTTTGAGCTAGATAATTTTGCTCTAGTGCTTAGCTTATTGATATCTCATGCTTCACTTATATTATTTTGAGAGTCCCTTATAACAGCATGGTAATTTTCTTTGGTTATGAATTTATTCCTAATATGATAGGCATCCAAGATCGGTATAATCAAAACTTTCATAGAAAGTGCATTGAGTACTAGGAGAAGTTTGATACTTGAAAATTGTTTTGAGATATAGAGGTGGTAATATTAGAGTGTGCTAGTTGAGTAGTTGTGAAATTGAGAAATGCTTGCATTGAAGTTTGCATGTCCCGTAGCATGCACGTATGGTGACCATTGTGTAACAAATTTGAAACATGAGGTGTTATTTATTATCTTCCTTATGAGTGGCGGTTGGGGACGAGCGATGGTCTTTTCCTAACAATCTATCCCCCTAGGAGCATGCGTGTAATGCTCGGTTTTTGATGACTTGTAGATTTTTGCAATAAGTACGTGACTCCTTTATGACTAATGTTGAGTCCATGGATTATACGCACTCTCACCTTTCCATCATTGCTAGCCTCTTCGGTACCATGCATTGCCCTTTCTTACCTTGAGAGTTGGTGCAAACTTGGCTGGTGCATCCAAACCCCATGATATGATACACTCTGTCACACATAAACCTCCTTATATCTTCCTCAAAACAGCCACCATATCTACCTATTATGGCATTTCCATAGCCATTCCGAGATATATTGCCATGCAACCTTCCACTGTTCCATTTATCATGACACACATCATCATCGTCATATTGCCTTGCATGATCACGTAGTTGACACCATATTTGTGGCAAAGCCACCGTTCATAATTTTTCATACATGTCACTCTTGATTCATTGCCCTTCCCGGTACACCGCCGAAGGCATTCATATAGATTCATACTTTGTTCAAGTATCGAGTTGTAATCATTGAGTTGTAAATAAATAGAAGTGTGATGATCATCATTAATAGAGCATTGTCCCAAAAAAGGGGCAATGCTACTATCCTTTTTTCCACACTTGTTCTTAAAAGTAGCAGCATGCTTCTCGTCATGATACCCGTGGGGCACGGATCAGGAGAGGTGCGCCGGCTTGTGGGCTCGAACGAGGGTGCCTCGTGAAAAGACAGGAGGAGGAAGCTCACGAGGATACCTGTTCAGCCCCCTCATGAGGGACGCAAGGGAGAGTACAGGTCGACCAAAGAGGCGAAGGCAGAAAGCGATAAAACGGGACCACCAAGAGACATCAGAAAGCAAATTTCAATTAAAAGAGGGGTGAGCCAACTTCGGAAAGAAAATGAAAAGCCGCGTCCGACCCCTAGTCTAGTCTTCGACGTCTTCTCACCAGCGCAGAGCTAAGTGCTGCCACTCAGCGTGGGAGGGAGCCCCCGAGGCCCAAGGGCGGCTATCCTGAGGCTTTGGGGCATGTAAAACCCCACTCATTATTATGTGAGAGTGTCACGGGCGGCGATTCTTCACAGGCACGGGGCCTTGCTTTACATGCACTAGGCTTTTCTTCATAGGCACGGGGCCTTGCTTCACAGGCACTGGGCCTTTCTTCGCATGCACTGGGCCTTTCTTCACAGGCACCGGGCCATCTTCACAGGGACTGGGGCTTTCTTAATGGGTAGAACTTCCGGAGGTGTTGGATGTTCCAGGCGCTCTGGACGGGTACCCCGTCCTGTGTCTCCAGGTGCGCTGCGCCAGGCCTGGAGACATGGACGACCTTGAACGGACCCTCCCACATGGGTGAGAGCTTATGGAGCCCCTCCCTGGAGAGCACCCGCCTCAGGACGAGGTCACCCACCTCAAGAGTCCTGGAGCAGACGCTGCGGCAGTGGTACCTCCGCAGCGCCTGCTGGTACCTTGCTGCCCATAGTGCAGCTTCACGGCGTCATTCCAACCCCAGCACGAGGTCCATCCCCCGCATGGCGTCTTGCTGCATCTCATCAAATGACAGGACCCGTGCGGAGCGCTGCTCGACCTCATGAGGGAGGACTGCTTCTGCTTCATAGACGAGGAAGAACGGGGTTTCGCCCGTTGGCTTGGTGGTAGTGGTGCGGATCGACCACAACACAGACTGGAGCTCATCGTGCCAGCCCCTGCCGCAGGCCTCGAGCTTCTTCTTGAAGGTCCTGGTGTTGAGGCCCTTCAGGACCTCCCCGTTGGCTCGTTTGGCCTGGCCATTGCTCCCGGGGGTGTGCTACAGAGGCGTAGCAGATCTACGTTCCAAGGTTAGCACAATATGACTTGAAGAGATTACTAGTGGACTGCGAGCCGTTATCGGTGATGATGTGGCTGGGGACCCGAAAACGGCTCACGAGGCCCTTGATGAAGTTGACTGCAGAGCCAGCTGGGATGGCACGGAAGGCTTCAACTTCTAGCCACTTAGTGAACTTGTCGATGGCGATGTAGAGGTATCGATAGCCCCCAGGCGCCTGAGGGAACGGACCCAGAATATCCAGCCCCCAGACCGTGAACGGCCATGAGAGTGGGATGGTCTGGAGGCCCTAAGCTGGGTGATGGATCTGCTTGGCGTGGAATTGGCAGGACTCGCAGGACATCACCAGCTCGGCCGCGTCATTGAGTGCCGTAGACCAGTAGAATCCACTTCGGAATGCCTTGCCGATGAGGGTTCGCGACCATGAGTGGTGCCCACAGTCTCCGCCGTGTATGTCAGCTATCAGCTCTTTCCCCCGTTCCCTGGAGATACAACACAGTGTAATGTCATTTGGTCGCTTTCTGTATAATTCACCGTCCTGGATGCAATATGTTGTGGCCTGACGGACCACGCGCTCCGCGTCCTCCTCCTTCTCTGGAAACGTCCCTTGCATTAGGTATTCCTTGAATTCCTTGGTCCAGCATCCCTCCTAGGGCTCGAGCGCCAGGAGTAGGTGCGCTCCTGAGGTCGGGCCACAGGCTGGGGCTCCTGAGGCTGGCGGCTGCGGGAGTACCTCCCGAGGCTGAATTGTTCTTGAAAGCCGCGGCGTTGCTGATGGCTTGAAGAGCCGCTCCTCGAAGACGCCAGGCTCCTAGGGTTGTCGCTTGGATGCTCTCCTGGCGACTTCGTCTTCTTCCTTGTTGGTGCCGCGGGGCACGTGCTACAACTCCAGGCCCAGGAATTGCTTCTCCATCTTGCGCACCTCCGCGGGGTATGCTTCCATGTGCTCTTCCTTCAGCTCGTATACCTTGTTGGAGAAGTTGACGAGGAGCTGTGAGTCGCCCCTGATAGTGAGAGGCTTCACCCCCAGCGCCACCGCAACCTTCAGGCCGGATATGAGGCCCTCGTATTCTGCAATGTTGTTGGAGACCTTCTCGCCCTGCTGGAAGCAGAGCCGCACGGCGTAGTAGAGCTTGTCCTGAGTGGGTGAGATGAGTACTACTCTAGCCCCCGCGCCCTGGTGCGCGAAGGCACCATCGAAGTACATGACCCAGCTATCAGGCGCCTCGCTTCCCGGCAAGAGGGACCGGTCTTCGCCTCCTTTAAGCGCCGGGACGTCTGTCCATTCTGCCATGAAATCCGCAAGCGTGGCCCCCTTAATGACCCTAGTAGTACTGAACTCTAGCTGGAATGCTTGCAACTCGATGTTCCATTCAGCGACTCTTCCGGCAGAGTTGGGGCTCCTGAGCACTCTCTCCAATGGGTAAGCTGAGACGACCTTGATGGGGTGGCCCTGGAAGTAGTGCCGCAGCTTTCATGAGGCCACTAGGAGCGCGAGCAGGAGCTTCTGAGGCATGGGGTACTGCGCTCTTGCGTCCCGCAACACCGTGCTGATGAAGTATACCGGGTGCTCGACGAGGGTAGGCATGCTGACGAGGTTTGCATCTTCTGGAAGCTGGGGTGTCTCCTGAGGGGGTAGAGCCCCCGACGCTTGGTCGCTTGCCGAAGTTTCCGCGAGTTCGGGGGCATCGTCCTGCCGAGCCTAATCCTCTACCGCTTTTGTTGTGGCCCTTGTGGCGCCCTCCTGGTCTTGCGCCGTCATCACTGGAGGCGTGGCACGGCGCGGTGCGCCCTTGGCTTGGTGTTCTTCCTGAACCGCCACCAGGGCCGCGCTGGCTGAGTACGGGGTGGCGGTAAGATAGAGCACTAGGGGCTCGCGAGGTCGTGGCGCCACCATAACTGGAGGGCTGATTAGGTATCTCTTGAGGTCTTGAAAAGCTTGGTCGGAATCCGGGGTCCACTCGAATGGGCCCTTCTTTTTCATCAGCTTGAAGAAGGGTAGGGCACGCTCTCCTAGATTATAGATGAAGCACCCCAACGCAGTCACCCGACCAGCCAACTTCTGCCTTTCTTGAGGGTCTGTGGTGGACTCATGTCTTCAATGGCCTTGACTTTCTCTGGGTTGGCCTCGATCCCCCTGTGGGACACCAGGAAACCCAGTAGCTTGCCGGATGGGACGGCAAACACGCATTTCTCCGGATTGAGCCGCAAGTCCACCTGGCGAAGGCTTCCAAAGGTCTCCTCTAGGTCTTGGATCAAGGTCCCCGCCTCCCGGGACTTCACCATGATGTCGTCGACGTAGGCTTCAGCGTTTCTCCCGAGCTGCCGCCCCAAGGCGATGTGCATTAGTTGTTGGAAGGTTGCGCCTGTGTTGCACAGCCCGAACGGCATGCAGGTGTAGCAGTACACCCCACACGGTGTCAGGAAGGCTGTCTTCTCCACATCTTCTACCGCCATCTTGATCTAGTGCTACCCTGAGAACGCGTCCAGGAAGCATAGCAGGTCGCACTCGGCGGTGGAGTTGACGATCTGGTCGTTGCGTGGAAGCGGGAATTGATCTTGGGGGCAGGCCTTGTTGAGGTTGGTGAAGTCGACACACATCCACTCCTTCCTGCCTTTCTTGGGGACGACGACGGGGTTCGCCAGCCACTCGGGATATCGAACCTCGCGTATGACACCCGCAGCCTCCAACTTGCGAGTTTCTTGGATGATGAAAGCTTGCTTCTCCGTGGACTTCCGCCTCGCCTTCTGCTTCACATGGCGTACGTTGGGGCACACCTTCAGGTGGTGCTCTATTACCTCTCTTGGGACCCCTACCAGCTGGTCGGGCTCCCAGGCGAACACTCGCTTGTTTGCATGCAGAAACTTCACTGGCGCCTCCTCCTGAGAAGGCTCGAGGTTGACGCCTATGGTAAAGTTTGCCCTTGAGGAACCGTCCTCCTCGACCAACACTTGCTTGGTTTCTGCCTTCGCCTGAGTGAAGAACTACTTCTTCTTGGTTGGTACGGCTCCCTTGGCCTTGGAGGTATCCGCGTCAGTGGGTCATGCTGCCGCAGCGGCCTTGAGGGCAAGCTTGAGCACCGCTAGGGCCTCCTTGGCGTCCCCCTTGATGGTGAGGACACCCTGGCTCCCCGGGATCTTCATGAGATTGTAAGCAGGATGGGTTGCCGCCATGAACTGGGCCAGAGCTGGGTACCCGAGGATGGCGTTGTATGGGAGGCCAATGCGGGCGATGTCGAAGTTGATGAGCTCGGTGCGGTAGTTGCCATGCGTGCCGAAGGTCACAGGGAGGCGGATCCGTCCTAGGGAGCGGGCGGAGCCTCTGCCAACTCCTGAGAAGGGCTTGCTGGGGCAAATCCGCTCGAACGATACGTGAAGGAGGCTGAAGGCCCCGACGGAGAGCACATTGAGGCCGGCGCCGCCGTTGACGAGCGTCTTGGTGATGGATACATGGCAGATGGTGGGTGCGCAGAGCATCGGGAGCGCACCCGAGCCGACGGTAGAGGCGGGATGATCCTTTGAGTCGAAGGTGAGGTCGGCCTCAGGCGTGGCCCAGCCGGGCGGAGCCCCCGGGCGCTTGGAAGCGACGCCGATCTGGTGAAAGTACGGCTTGATGTGCCGATCTGAGGGTGGTGCTTGCGAACTGCCGAGAAGACCTGTGACGATGGGGGCCGCTAGTTCCTAGAAGCAAGTGACGAAGAGGCCGCGCAGCTCCTCCCAGGTGGCGACAGAAGACTCCGGCAGGTGGAGGAGCCAAGCGCGTGGCACGCCCACAAGGGCTATCGGGAACCAGTTGGCCATGACCTTGTCATCGCCCCCGGCTTCTAGGACGGCCTCCTCGTATGCTAGCAGGAAAGCCGACGGTTCCGCCGCTCTGTCGTAGCAGGGCGGCATCTCCGGCTTGAACTTGGGTGGCCACTGCACCTGCCGCAAGGCGGGGGCAAGGGCTAGGAGCCCCCGAGCGCCGCCGTGGGCACTGGTAGATCCAGATGGAGAGGCGTTCACCATGGGGAGCGGGCCTGGAGATGGTGGAGCACGAGCCGACGGAAGGAAGACTCCGGCGCACCCCTACCTGGCGCGCCAAATGTCGGATCACAGGTTCCGGCAAAACCCTTAAGGTTCGAACACAGGGGTGCGCGCGAAGATCTCCCACCTCTTATTGATTCGCATTCTAACTTAGCTAAGATCTCACGAACTAACTCAACGAACTCGCAACGCAAAGGACACAAGATTTATACTAGTTCGGGCCACCGTTGTGGTGTAATACCCTACTCCAGTGTGGTGGTGGTGGATTGCCTCTTGGGCTGAGGATGTATAGTACAAGGGGAAGAACAGCCTCCTGAGGTTTAGGTGTTCTTGTGCTTAGCTAACTGGTTGTTGTTTTGGGGTGGATTCGAGACCAGTTTGAAAGGGGACAGCTAGTACAAGCTATCCTGACAAAAGCAGTCTTCGCCTACCAAAGGCTCTGGTGGCGACACCTTCTTGGGCTCCACGGTGACATCGTCTCGACGTCCTTCTGGTCTTTGTCTCGTTGCACCAATATGGCAACCTTTGCCTGATGCCTTGGTACTCCGCGCCTGCGCTTGCCACCTTAGCACCAAAGAGGAAACAAGGACGCTGCGCACGCTGGCGCCCTCCTGGTCTCGATCATCATGGCTTACATCACGAGAACCGCACGAGTTTTTCCCGGCCTTGAACTCCCCTCCCCTCATGAGCCAGCCTGGTGAGGCTGCTCCTGAGGAGGTCTTGTGTCATCCGCCTTGCGAGGATTGGCCCCTCGTGAGGGTCTTGATTCCCTGTTGATGAAGATGGGCCGTACAGGCCTGCTAGCAAAGCCATGTCGTGGGCCGCATGCAGGCAAGTCTGGGGACCCCCATTCCCAGAACGCCTGACTGAAAAAAAGTTTGAGATTACTAAAGTGTGAAAAAATTTCTTGGCTTATCATCGGGGTTGTGCATGATGAGAGCATTCTTGTGTGAAGAAAATGGAGCATGACCAAACTATATGATTTTGTAGGGATGAACATTCTTTTGCCATGTTATTTTGAGAAGACATAATTGCTTAGTTAGGATGCTTGAAGTATTATTATTTTTATGTCAATATTAGACTTTTGTCTTGAATCTTTCGGATCTGAATATTCATGCCACAATAAAGAGAATTACATTGAGAATTGTGCTAGGTAGAATTCCATATCAAAAATTCTGTTTTTATCATTTACCTACTCAAGGACGAGCAGGAATTAAGCTTGGGGATGCTTGATACATTTCCAACGTGTCTATAATTTTTTATTGTTCCATGCTATTATATTATCTGTTTTGGATGTTAACGGCTTTATTTTACACTTTTATATTATTTTTGGAACTAACCTATTAACCCAAGGCCTAGTGCAAATTGCTGTTTTTTTGCCTATTTCAGTGTTTCAAAGAAAAGGAATATAAAATGGAATCCAAATGGAATGAAACCTTCGGGAACGTGATTTTTGGAACAAACGTGATCCAGATGACTTGGAGTGGACGTCAAGAAACAAACGAGGAGTCCACGAGGCTGGGGGCGCGCCCTCCTTCCTCATGGGTCCCTCGTGGATCAACTGACCTACTTCTTCCTCGTATATATACTCATATACCCTGTAAACATCCAGGAGCACCACGAAACCCTATTTCCACCGCTGCAACCTTCTGTACCCAAGAGATCCCATCTTGGGGCCTTTTCCGGAGCTCCACTGGAGGGAGCATCGATCACAGAGGGCCTCTACATCAACTCGATGGGCCCTCCGATGATGTGTGAGTAGTTTACTTCAGACCTTCAGGTCCATAGTTATTAGCTAGATGGCTTCTTCTCTCTCTTTGAATCTCAATACAAAGTTCTCCTCGATCTTCTTGGAGATCTATTCGATGTAACTCTTTTTGCGGTGTGTTTGTCGAGATCTGATGAATTGTGGGTTCATGATGAAGTCTATCTATGAACAATATTTGATTCTTCTCTGAAGTCTTTTATGTATGATTGGTTATCTTTGCAAGTCTCTTTGAATTATTAGTTTGGTTTGGCCTACTAGATTGATCTTTCTTGCAATGGGATAAGTGCTTAGCTTTGGGTTCAATCTTGCGGTGCTCGATCCCAGTGACACAAAGGGAAATGACACGTATTGTATTGTTGCCATTGAGCATAAAAAGATGGGGTTTATATCATATTGCTTGAGTTTATCCCTCTACATCATGTCATCTTACCTAATGTGTTACTCTGTTCTTATGAACTTAATACTCTAGATGCATGCTGGATAGTGGTCGATGTGTGGAGTAATAGTAGTAGATGCAGGCAGGAGTCGGTCTACTTGTCACAGACCTGATGCCTATATACATGATCATGCCTAGATATTCTCATAATTATTCGCTTTTCTAACAATTGCTCGACAGTAATTTGCTCACCCACTGTAATACTTATGCTATCTTGAGAGAAGCCACTAGTGAAACCTATAGCCCCCGGGTATATTCTCCATCATATTAATCTTCTGTCAACAAGTTATTTCTATTACCTTTTATTTTCCAATCTTTACTTTTAATATTTATCATAAAAATACCAAAAATATTATTTTATCATCTCTATCAGATCTCACTCTCGTAAGTGACCGTGAAGGGATTGACAACCCCTTTATCGTGTTGGTTGCGTGGTTCTTATTTGTTTGTGTAGGTACGAGGGACTTGCGTGTGTCCTCCTACTAGATTGATACCTTGGTTCTCAAAAACTAAGGGAAATACTTATGCTACTTTGCTGCATCACCCTTTCCTCTTCAAGGGAAAACCAACACAGTGCTCAAGAGGTAGCAGAGACTCTTTGTTATTTGGTTGTAGGGTTGTTTGAGAGAGACCATCTTCATCCTATGCTTCCCACGGATTGATAAACCTTAGGCCATCCACTTGAGGGAAATTTGCTACTGTCCTACAAACCTATGCACTTGGAGGCCCAACAACGTCTACAAGAAGGTTGTGTAGTAGACATCACCCTGTTCCATGCCGGCAAGTTGAAGGAGCTGGAGGTGGAGTGGGATGGGCTGAAGAAACAGGTCCTGGAGCTGATGGAGGAGAAGGACGCAGCCAACGGCGCTTTGGCGGAGGCGCATGCTACAGTCCACGGCAAGGCCGAGCTGCTCTCCAAGGCCAACGACTTCATCGATGACCTGAAGCTGAAGTTGGAGGGCCTTGAGGGGACGCTTTCGGAGGTCAGAGCCCGGGAAGACAACCTGACCAAAGACCTGGAGGAGGAGAGGCAGGTGCGGAGGAATGATGCCGCCGAACACAAGGAGTACGCGGAGGGCATAAAGGGTTGGGTCAGCCGCCTCGCCGACGTCGCCGGCACGGTCACCACGAAGCTGGCTACCATGGGGATGCCAAATGTGAGGTACTCCCCGGAGCCGAACATGAGTCCGAACGCCAAACCGACCCTGTTCTTCGAGGGCGTTCTTGGAGCCCTGGAGCAGCTCCGCTCCAACCGGGCAACTTATCTGGCCAACAAGTCCCAGAGGCTCTGTCGGGGCGCCCTTACCAAGGTGCTCACTCCAGGTGGCGTTCTGGAACCCCACCGTCAACTTTGCCAACACATTGGAGAGCTTGCCGGAGGAGGCGGACCTCACGGTGCTCAAGGACCGTATCAAGCCCATCATCGACTGGGTCGATGGAGTTGAGAGGGTGGAGGGCTAGCGCCGGGACTAGGCACCCCGTTTCTCGTTGCCACTACGAGTTCAAGACCAAGACAATTTTATCTTAAGTTAGAACCGCAACGATTATTTGACGTAATATAACTTTACAGTACTTTAAGATCGAGCATGATATCTTCCTATTAGATCTTTCTTTGTATGTTCGCACCCTATGCTTGGTTGGATAAGGCTGTTGGTGCGCAAACCGGTGCCGGGGTGCTTTGAGGACGGATCCTTAGCAGCCTACCGGGGGGCGCTTGCTGTCGGGCAAGCCACATTGCCGCTCCCAACGCGGTCGCTTGAACTGTCGACCAGACTCGAAACAGGACAAGAGCGTTGCTAGTAGCGGGTAGGCCACCTTGCCGTTCTCAGCACGGCCGCATGAACTTTCGAGTGGACTCGAGACAGATACAAGGGCGTCGCCAAGAGCAGAAGGGTCCCATTGCATGCAGGTTTCCCATACAAGGAACGAGATCTTTGAAGGAAGACAGACTTACATAAATGAAATTACCCAAAATTTTGGATGACTTAGCGTTTCGGGGCCACGCGGATGGCTGTCGAAGCTGTGGACGGCACTAGGGGCCGGTTGATCGACGTCGCCCTCTCCCTTCGAGCCATCCCCATGAAAGAGTCGATGCGCTCACCTTCAAGCCAGATTTTCATAGCTTGCGCCCCCTACCTGGCGCGCGGGATCACGAAGAATACCTTTTGCTACGGTTGGCGGGTTTGAGGGATCAACACAGGGGGATTATCCAGGTTCGGGCCACAAGTGATGCGTAATACCCTACTCCTGCTGGTTTATGTTTATCTGGTGTTCTTGGACTAGGTACAAAGTGTGTAGGGTCCAAAAAGTCTGAATCCTTCCTCAGTACACCGCGGGCGTCCTTTTATAGTCAAAAGGGGCTGCCACAATGGCACACAGGAGGTGGAAAGTTGTACAGTAGTCTAGTCTATCTCCTGGCACCGTAGGAAAAACGCATTTAATGCGCTGCCGATGTGCCCTTCTTGCTTTATCCGGGACGTCAAGGAAGCTCGTCCCAGCTGTTGCCGCCTCGCCCAGCTTTGACGCATGTCCGAACTGACGAGGCGTGTAGTGCCACGCTGGCTGGCTACTGAGTTGGTGCGGTGGCAGAGCCTTCACGAAGACCTGCATGCCACCACACAGGTGTTGCTGAGTTAGCCTGGAAGCCGCATGTTGCCACGCAGGTGCTCTCCTAGTTGGTGGGTTGGCAGCTGCGTGAGAACGGCGGTGGAGTCTTGGCAGGTGGGGGCCTGGCTGTGGCCCCGCGGATGTCTTTAGCGAGAGGCTTGCCGGGGCCCCGGCAAGGGTCTTACCGCGGCGTCGTGGGCGTCCCCGGCAAGGGTCTTGTCGGGGGATCTCGTGGGTATCCTCGGCAAGGATCTTGCCGACGAACTTCGTCTTCCGATTCTCATCTAGTCTTGTATGTTCTTGGTCTTCACAAAGATCTACATGCCACCACGGAGGCGCCTCCCGAGCTTTTGTTCCAATGTGGTTGAGGGCATCAGAACTCTTAGGCTCAAGAGTGGCATCCCTGCTGTCATTGGGCAAGTTACCCTGGCAAAGTTCTTGCCAGGGCCGTGGAGGCCGCCCCTGCAAGGGTCTTGCCGGGGGAGCTCACCTCGCCCTCTTTATCTTCGTGTTTCTGGCTCGGTGCTTCTCTGGTCGTCTTGTGTCTTTGCTTCCTCTGCCCCGCCAAGCGTGGCTACGGGCATGGGGCCGCAACTGCCCGCGCACAAGTAAAGGGGTACAAATAGGACCCCTACTTTCGTACACCGACACCGGCACAATGTCATATCCTGCTATGTCCTCAACTATGAACAATGCCATATTATATTAATGTTATTTAAGTCGTGTCTCTTTATTTACCAATCTTAAATGGTATAAATTGCGAGTACACTCACCATTCATGCTTATACGTTGTTTAGAACTACATGTATGCTTGTGTTCTTGATTTGTTATCCAGCGCTCTGGTGAAATGGGACGCTCCTACACAATACCACTTCATGTCGTATTAAGTATGAACAATGCCTATTGTGTTAATGCTATTTTAAACCGTGTGTCTTTATTTATGACAAACAAATGAGATGAATTGATAGCGCTGATGCTTATATGTGCAAAACCTGTTATCTACCTACTTGTTTCTCTTTCAGGGTGACAACACTGATGCTAGGAAGAACTAGCACAATGATAGTGAGACAAACCCATTGTTTTTACCTCTAACATATATTCCAAAGAAGAAGGCAACATGTCTTGAGGGCAGGGATACAACCACAAAGTCATGTCTTGATGTAGTGTCGAACTTACTCAGTGACACAAGCTCGATGAAGTTGCTACTTGAATCTGTTCGACTTCTTCAGTCTGAAATTCAAGCAGAGAGACATGCTTTCTCTCAAATCCGACTGGGACTCCAATATCTATGCAAGATTAACCATAAGTACATGACGTCTATTGATGCTATGCAGCGTAAGTTGGTGGATATAAGCGTCAAAGAAGTGCAGTCTCATCAGGTTGCTAAGCTGGTTGCGCTGTAGCTCCTGGGCCGGGCTAACCTTTCTTGAACTGTGTTCAAGTGTTGTCGGTTCTGACTATTATTTTGTCGGCCTATTTACTTACACTGGTGGTGACCTGCCAAGTTTATGGAATCTGCTCTCTGGTTGCCCTTTATTATCACTAGCGGCGAACTTTGATGCCCAGGGGATGTAATATGTTGTAATTTCTTTGTCGTGTAGTCTAGATTTATTCTTCGTCACGATGCTGTAATTTATTTGCTATTTATGCTATCGTCGCTCAGAGAAGGTTGTAATCTTCAATCGTTGCGCAATGAGCCAATAGGTTAGGTTTATAAAATAATAATTTCTGTACTAAAACTGCCCGGTCACCAATCGCTAGTATGGGTCGTACCGTGGGCCTACAATCATCTTGGGCCATTAGTTAGGTCTAGTCTTAATCTGGCCCACTATTAGTTTCAGGCCTTTAAAAGGATGAGTAAACCGCTTGCCTTAATTGGCCGGAAAATTATACAGGCTTTTAACAGGTTGAAAACTAGATTGAGCATTAATTGTGGCGGACAAATCACGGGCCAACAGCGTGCTGTAATATACATCGGCCCATTATTGGCCCATTCGTGTGACAGGACATTAACAGGCTGAAATGTTTTTGGTCCTTGGCTGACCCAATTACATGATGGGCGGGAAGCAGGCCGGATGTAATAACGGGCCAAAATTGGGCCCAACACTCTCAAGGGCCTTTAACGGGCCGATAGCCAGTTTGGGCAAGAATGTATCCACGAAGACTACAGGCCGTTAAGAGGCTGAAAGTAACTACAGACCAGAATTAGGCCCAGGTGCAACTCGGGCCTTTAAATGGCCGAAAGTGAAACCGGGCCAAAAGAGGCCCATATGTAGACAGGGTCGTTGACAGGTCGGAACTAATATCAGGCTAAAATGTTAAACAAGCCATTAAGAGGCCGACGAGCAAATCAGGTGCCCAATGGGCCTGATGGCACAGTAGCTGTGAAAGGGTCGTATTTGTTATGGGACATAATTTGGCTCAAGAAATGAAAGTCACTTAACGGGACGGATCAGGTATGGACCGTAATTTGGCCCAAGCTATTGCCTGCTGTTAACGGGTCGGATTTGATATGGGCCGTAAACTGGCCCAGAATATTGCAGTCATTTAACGGCTCATATATGATGTGGGCCATAATTTGGTCCAAAAAATGTTAGGCTATTAACGGGCTGGCCCATTAGATATGACGAAATCTTGTGGGCATGTTCTTGAGTCGGCTTACAAACCTACATGGGCCTCTATTGGGCCATCCCATGTGTCAAGGTTTCATTGGCGATTCTTGTCTAATGGACGGTTGACATCTGTCCCAACGCTGAGCCAACACGTGGATCGTCGGCGAATGAGAATTTTACAAATGGAAAATTGACATTGGTCCGGGCTGTTAACGGGTTATCAGATCCAAACCAGAACCCGATAGCTTAAGGCGACCCACGTGTCGGTTACCTTTGATGCATGCCACGTGTCGGTTACCTTTGATGAAAGCACTTCTATGATGTGCGATTTATCATCATGGAAGTGGACACTTCAGTGATGATAATTTTGGTAATGTCTTGGAACACTTCTATGACAGCACAGGTATGACTATCTTGATTCTGTCATAAAATCGTCATGGATGTACATGCATGATAGAAAGTATGACCTACTGTGACAAACACGTATCATCACCGAAGTGTATTTTTTTGGTAGTGCATGTCAATTCCTTTCCCTTCAAAGATAAAGGGAAGAACTTCTTCTTGACTTCATCTCAGGACAAACTTCATCCACATAGATTAGATGCATATCAGGATGTAGTGTTCCATCTACTACATAAGTATTAGCTAGCAGTTTCTCTATCATACCTGAAGGAATTTCATAATAAATACTTTCAGTAGGTGCAGTGGGTTACGGGGAAACCCTTTGTGCTTCTGGTCAAGGTGAAGATACCCCGAAAAAACCCTCAAAGGATGATTTTACTTAGTGACAAGTGACAGTACATTTCAGCATGTAATATAAATGTTTCCTTACCAAATTCCACTCACCAAAGGCGCTTCACTCCCCAGCAACAGCGGCAGAAAAGAGTCTTATTGACCCACAAGTATAGGGTATCAATTCTATTCCTTTTGATAAGTAAGAGTGTCGAACACAACGAGGAGCAAAAGGAAATGGCAAGCAGTTTTCAGCAATGTACTCTATAGGCACTGAAATTATTGGTAACAGATAGTTTGGTAGTAAGATAATTCATAATGGGTAACAAGTAACAATTGTAACAAAGGTGCAGCAAGGTGGCCCAATCCTTTTGATAGAAAAGGATAAGCTTTAACAAACTCTTATACAAAGCAAAGCGCTCCCGAGGACACATGGGAATTATCGTCGAGTTAGTTTTCACCATGCTCATATCATTCGCATTCGTTACTTTGATAATTTTATATGTTGGTGGACCGGTGCGTGGGTGTTGTCCTTACTTGGACAAGCCTCCCATTTATGATTAACCCCTCTCGCAAGCATCCACAACTATGAAAGAAGAATTAAGATGTATCTAACCATGGCATGAAACATGTGGGTCCAAATCAGCCCCTTACGTAGCAACGCATAAACTAGGGTTTAAGTTTCTGTCACTCTAGCAACCCATCATCTACTTGCTAATTCCCAATGCCTTCCCCTAGGCCTAAATCATGGTGGTGTGTCATATAGTAGACGTTCAAATAACACCACTAGAGGAAAGACAACATACATCTCATCAAAATATCGAATGAATACGAAATTCACATGATTACTTATAACAAGACTTCTCCCATGTCCTTAGGAACAAACATAACTACCCACAAAGCATGTTCATGTTAAAGATCAGAGGGGTAATAAATATCATTAAGGATTTGAACATATGATCTTCCACCAAATAAACAAAATAGTATCAACTACAAGGAGTAATCAACACTACTAGCAACCCACATGTACCAACCTGAGGTTTTGAGACAAAGATTGAATACAAGAGAGGAACTAGGGTTTGAGAGAAGATGGTGTTGTTGAACATTTTGATGATTATTGACCCTCCCTCAATGAGAGGATCGTTGGTGATGACGATGGCTTCGATTTCCCCCTCTTAGAGGGAAATTTCCCCAACAGAATTGCTCCGCTGGAGCCCTAGATTGCTTCTGCCCAGGTTGCGCCTTGTGATGGCGGTGCTTTTCGTCCTAAAAGCCTCCTTATGATTTTTTCTGGGTCAAAACCCTTCATATAGCACAAGATGGACCCCGTGGGCTGGCCAGGGGGCCCACAAGCTCGAGAGGCGTGCCCTGGGAGGTAGGGTGCACCCCCCGGCTTGTGGCCACCTGGTGGGCCCCTTTTGTTGTTTCTTCGACCAATATTTTTTATATATTCCAAAATAATTCATCGTAAAGTTTCAGGACATTTGGAGTTGTGTAGAATAGGTATCTCAGATTTGCTCCTTTTCGGTCCACAATTCCATCTGCCGGCATTCTCCCTCTTCATGTAAATCTTGTAAAATAAGAGAGAAAAGGCATAAGTATTGTACCATAATGTGAAGTAGCAATCCGTAATGCAATAAATATCTACATAAATCATGATGCAAAATGAATGTATGAGTAGCCTAGGATGGTGTTGTAGGGCAGGCCAATATGCGCCACATCGAAGTCGATGAGCTTGGTGTGGTAGTTCTTGGCCAGCCGAAGGTGATGGGAAGCCGCACCTCGGAGGGGTGTCATGGAGCCATCGGTCATGCCCGAGAAGGGCCTCGTGGGCATCAAGCGCTCATAGGGCACCTAAAGCAGCTCGAAGGTGTTCACAGAGATCACGTTGAGGCCGGTGCCGCCATTGATGAGCGTCTTGGTGACTGCAACACTTGGGTTGGTCACCATAGTCGAAGTCGATGGGGTATTGTGACCACTTGAGGGGCTTGGCATCTACAGGCTCCGGAAGGGTTTCATTCACCTCGCGAGAGAGCTGCTTGAAGTGGCAGTTGGACGGGGGAGCATGGGCTCCGCCAAGGATGCATGCCACTATGCAAGGCTCCTGGTAGCCCCCAACATCTTCCTCGAGTTAGTTGTCATTGTTCCGGTTAGGGCACGACAAGGCCGCATTGGCGTGTTGAGGGTTGGCCTCATGAGGGTCGGCTTGTCGAGGCTAGTTCTGCCAACCCTGTCAGGAGTTGTTTTTGTTGTCGCCGCGATCCTTCTAGCGTCCACCCTTGCTGTTACCACTGTGACCTAAGCCGCGCTCACAAAGGTCACTGTGCTTCTCTTGCTGCTCATCACGAGGCAGCTTAAGCTTGTGGCAGTCTTCCGTGGTGTGCGAATGGACATTGTGGTAGGTACAGAAGGGGCGCCCGTCCTTCCTGGCCTCGTTGTGGTCGTGGCAGCGCTTCCGCATAGGCTCTGCCACAAGGACAGCAGGGCCCTTGCGCTTTGTGTCCCTGGCATTGGGCTTGGAGACGTCAAGCTCTACGTCAGGGTCGTTGTGGGTGAACAGACGACCCTCCTCAGCCTTGGCACACTTGTCGGCAAGGTCGAACAGCTCAACCACTATGTCGAGCTCATTGTTTAGGGTGAGCTTCTCGCGCATCCTGAAGTCCATGACACCATTGGAGAACGCGGCATCGTAGGCGCGCGTGATCTTGTTGTGCACTTGACTGAAGCGCTGGATGTACTTGCGGAGGGTCTCGTCAGGGCGCTGGCGGATGGCGCGCAGGGTGTGATGACCCACAAGTATGGGGATCTATCGTAGTCCTTTCGATAATTAAGAGTGTCAAACCTGTAACGCCCTTGATGCGGCTCTATCTCCTACGTGTCGAAGCACGACTTAGAGGCATAACCGCATTGAAAGCAATGTCGCAAGTAAGGTAATCTTCAGAACAACCCATGAAAATAGATAAAATGGGAAAAGGTACATAGTTGGCTTGCACTCGCCACGTCACACAAATACATGAATAACATTACAATCATCCAATACATTCATGGTCCGACTACGGCACCAAAATAAAGATCAACCCCCACATGCGACAAAGTCCTCGATCGCCCCAACTGGACACCACTACTGATCATCTGGGAAAGACACATAGTAACAGCGAGAGTCTTCATCAAACTCCCACTTGAGCTCAAGCGCATCGTCTGGAACGGTATCATCGGTCCCTGCTTCTGGTTTTGGAAGTAAACTGTGAGTCACGGGGACTCAGCAATCTCACACCCTCGCGATCAAGACTATTTAAGCTTACAGGTAAGACAAGGTATGATGGGGAGCTGCAGCAAGCGACTAGCATATATGGTGGCTAACCTATTCGCAAAAGAGAGCGAGAAGAGAAGGCAAAAGCACAGTCGAACAACTATGATCAAGAAGTGATCCTAGAACAACCTACGTCAAGCATTACTCCAACACCGTGTTCACTTTCCGGACTCTGCCGAGAAGAGACCATCACGGTTACACACGTGGTTGATTCATTTTAATTAAGTTAAGTTTCATGTTATCTACAACCGGATACTAACAAATTCCCATCTGCCCATAACCACGGGCACGGCTTTCGAAAGTTCAAATCCCTGCAGGGGAGTCCCAACTTAGCACATCACAAGCTCTCACGGTCAACGAAGGATATTCCTTCTCCTGAGACATTTCGATCAGACTCGGCATCCCGGTTACAAGACATCCTCGAAAATGGTAAAACAAGTCCAGCAACATCGCCCAAATGTGCCGACAAATCCCGATAGGAGCTGCACATATCTCGTTCTCAGGGCACACTCAGATAAGCTCTCCATACAACTAAAACCAAACCTCGAGTTTCCCCGAGGGGGCGCTGCAAAGGGCTCTAGTTTGGACCAACACTCAGAGGAGCACTGGCCCGGGGGGGGGGGGGGGGGGTTTAAATAAAGATGACCCTTGGGCTCCGGAAACCCAAGGGAAAAGAAACTAGGTGGCAAATGGTAAAACCAAGGTTGGGCATTGATGGAGGAGTTTTATTCAAGGCGAACTGTCAAGGGGTTCCCATTATAACCCAACCGCGTAAGGAACGCAAAATCTGGGAACATAACACCGATATGATGGAAACTAGGGCGGCAAGAGTGGAACAAAATACTAGGCAAAAGGCCGAGCCTTCCACCCTTTACCAAGTATATAGGTGCATTAAGATAAACAAGATAATATGGTGATATCCGAACAATAAACAATGTTCCCACAAGGAACGATCTCCAATATTCACCTGCAACTAGCAACGCTATAAGAGGGGCTGAGCAAAGCGGTAACATAGCCAATCAACGGTTTGCTAGGGCATGGAGGGTTAGAGGTTTGACATGGCAATTTGGGAGGCATGATAAGCAAGTGGAAGGCATCGTAGCATAGGCATAGCAAAAGAGCGAGCTTCTAGCAAGCAAAGATAGAAGTGATTTCGAGGGTATGATCATCTTTCCTGCAAAGTTGTCAGAGTTGACTTGATCCTCATAAGCGAACTCAACGGGCTCCTCGTTCACGAACTTGTCTCCCGGCTCTACCCAAACAAGAACAACAAGCTAACGGAACACAATCAACCACGTGCAATTCTCAAACAACATGATGCAAACATGGTATGATATGCGGGATGCGGGATGCGATGCATACGCAACATTTGACAAGGAATGATTGAACCTGGCCTCAACATGGGAATCCAAGAGTGCCACTGGAAAGGTGAGGTGATTTCGGTTGAAATTGATATAAAGATCACCAGAATCGGATGCACGGTTTGGAAATGGCAAGCAAAACAAATATGGCACGGGTGTGCGATAATCAGCAAGTGACCAACTAAATGCATCAAGATAAATAAGCTACAACACTCAAACATGACAACACAATACATGGCAGGGATCCACTCATGAAGCTTGATAAAAGATGAACACTGAGCTACGGCTAATTCATCCATTAACAGGTTCAAACAAGCATGGCAAAAGTGCAAATGATAACAGGTTTCAGACTTTGTGAAATTAACACAATTCTAGAATTTATCATCAGGAGGCACACTTTAGAGCATGAAAAGTACAAGCTACAGGAACTTAACATTGCAAATTCAAGGCATGGCATGAAGCTACTCAAAGCACTTAACAAATGTCCCTTAGTGACCTTGATCCAAAAGGGATCAGAAAATATAATTGCAAGCATGTGAACATGGTAAAAACATAAACAGACCTCAGACTTAGTGAAAAACTGGAGCATGCAAATTAGTTAACGAGTAGGCATGTTTACGAGCTCGATGCACTCACTACAGAGCATGGCATGACAAACTAAGCAAACACCCATCAAGAATACATGGCATAGAAGCTAGACATGGCAAGAACAACAACATAGCATGCACGGATCAATAGCGACATCCTCGGCAAAATCGCTAACATGTCAACAATCTGCCAGGATTCACGATATAGCAAAAGTAGAGCTCGATTGACTCAAGCTAGGGTGCTCCATAAATTCAAACAAAGACATGGATGGATAGAGCACCACAATTCTAACAAAACATCCTTACTGATCATCCTCAAAAGAGCCACGGATCACTAGGAAACAACATGAACATATGGCATAACGACAAAATCAGGACAAGGACTTAGTGAAATTCTAAGTCCCTGAAAACAGCGTTACCGATTACGCTACTTTGCAAGCTTGTGCTAGTCACCACAAATATCACAGAAATACATGGCAAGAACCTCTATAAAGATGGCATGGCATATAACAAAGCACATGTAGAGCTCAGGATCATATCATGCACACATTAATCATGGCAAAAATGACAAATAGCTATTTGATGAAATAGATCTGACAAATTTATCACACAGCCCTCTTCCAACAGCATTTCGGGCATCAAGATGAGCTCAAATTAAAATGATGCAATGAGATGAAATGATGAACTCATCGAGAAGAACATTTTGATATGCTACACGCACAAATCGGAGCTACGGATGTAGAGTTATAGCATGCCAAAGTTTGCAAAAAAAATATCTGGGAGAGGGAGAAGAAGTGAACCGCTAGGGTTTTTTTGGATCTGAGATCCAGATCGGTGGCGCGGATCCCGAGGTTGACCTTGAGCTCGCCAGACCCCTGTTCGCCGGAGCGGGCTGGCGTCGCCGGAGTCGGAGGGAGAGGTGGCTGGGGTGCTCGCCGGTGACGAGGAGGGCCCGGGCGGCGGCGGAGGACGGCGCCGGAGTCGCGGGAAGAAGGCGGCGGTTGAGGGCTCGGCGATGCGCCGACGAGGAGGCAGCGGTCGGTGCGGCAGGCCGGCGATGGCGCCGCGGCGGCGCAACGGAGAGGGCGGCGGCGCGGACAACGGAGGAGTGGGGCGGCGCGGGAAGACGGCCGACCGGGCTCGAGGGCCGGCGCTGGGCCGCGTGGGCCTCAGCGGCGGCGGGTGGCGGGGAGCCACATGGCGGGCCCGGATTCGCTGGGCCCGGCGGCGGAGGAACCGGACGTGTCTGGCCGGACGAGGTTTTGTCCGGCGGCGCGAGGGAAGCGAGGAGACTAGGGTTTCGTCCGGATTTGGACGGGGAGACACTTATATAGGGGTAGAGGGAGCTAGGGGGCTCCAAATTGAGCACGGTTTGCGTCCACACGACGCGATCGTGATCGAACGCTCTGGATGATGGAAACGTTTTTGGTGGGTTTTGGGCCAAATTGGAAGCGTGTTGGGCTGCAACACAAACAAGGCCTTCTCGGTCCCTCGGTTAACCGTTGGAGTATCAAACGAAGTCCAAATGGTACGAAACTTGATAGGCGGTCTACCGGTAGTAAACTAAGGCCGCATGGCAAGTCTCGGTCCAATCCGGAAATGTTTAACCCCCACACACGAAAAGAAGTAGAAAGGACCACCGGAGGAGATTGGAGCACCAGAATGCAAAACGGACAACGGGGAATATGCTCGGATGCATGAGACGAACACGTATGAAAATGCAATGCACATGATGACATGATATGAGATGCATGACAAATACAACAACACACGAACACAAAAACCCGACACCGAGGAAAATAAAATAACTTAGGCCGGAAACGGCAAGAGTTGGTTTACAGATAAGGTAAATTACATCCGGGGTGTTACAAAACCCAATGAGGAGCATAAGGAAATGACAAACGGTTTTCAGCAAGCTAGTCTCTGCAAGCACTGAAATTATCGGTACCAGATAGTTGTGTGATAAGATAATTCGTAACGAGTAACAAGTAACAAAATTAAACAAGGCGCAGCAAGGTGGCCCAATCCTTTTTGTAGCAAAGGACAAGCCAGGACGAACTCTTATGTAAAGCAAAGCTCTCACGAGGACACATGGGAATTGTTGTCAAGTTAGTTTTCATCATGCTGATATGATTCGCGTTCGTTACTTTGATAATTTGATATGTGGGTGGACAGGTGCTTGGGTGTTGCCCTTCCTTGGACAAGCCTCCCACTTATGGTTAACCCCTCTCGCAAGCATCCGCCACTACGAAAGAAGAATTAAGATAAATCTAACCATAGCATGAAACATGTGGATCCAAATTAGTCCCTTACGAAGCAACGCATGAACTAGGTTTAAGCTTTTGTCACTGTAGCAACCCATCATCTACTTATTACTTCCCAATGCCTTCCCCTAGGCCCAAATCATGGTGAAGTGTCATGTAGTCGATGTTCACATAACACCACTAGAGGAAAGACAACATACATCTCATCAGAATATCGAACGAATACCAAATTCACATTATTACTTATAACAAGACTTCTCCCATGTCCACTAGAACAAACGTAACTACTCACAAAGCATATTCATGTTCAAGATCATAGGGGTATTGAATATCATTAAGGATATAAACATATGATCTGTCACCAAATGAACCAACTAGCATCAACTACAAGGAGTAATCAACACTACTAGCAACCCACAGGTACCAATATGAGGTTTTGAGACAAACATCAAGTACAAGAGATGAACTAGGGTCTGAGAGGAGAGGGTGCTGGTGAAGATGTTAATGGAGACTGACCTGCTCTTAATGAGAGGATCATTGGTGATGACGATGGCTTCAATTCCCCCATCCCGGAGGGAAGTTTCCCCGGCAGAACAGCTCCGCCGAAGCCCTAGATTGCTTCTTCCCAGGTTCCTCCTCGAGACGGCGGTGCTTCGTCGCGAAAGCTTCCTTATGATTTTTTCCAGGTAAAACCCCTTCATATAGCAAAAGATGGACACCGAAGAGCTGTCTGGGGGCCCACAAGCCCTAGGGGCATTCCCAGGGGGTAGGTTGCCCCCTAGTCTTGTGGTCACCTGGTGGGTCCCCTCTAGTACTTTCTTCGCCCAATATTTTTTATATATTCCAAAATAATTCACCATAAATTTTCAGGACTTTTGGAGTTGTGTAGAATAGGTCTCTTAGATTTGCTCCTTCCCAGTCCAAAATTCTAACTGTCGGCATTCTCCCTCTTCATGTAAATCTTGTAAAATAAGAGAGAAAAGGCATAAGTATTGTACCATAATGTGTAATAATAGCCCATAATGCAATAAATATCAGTATAAAAGCATGATGCAAAATGGATGTATCAACTCCCCCAAGCTTAGACCTCGCTTGTCCTCAAGCGAAAACTGAAATCAATAATCATGTCCACGTGTTTAGAGATAGAGGTGTCGATAAATTAAAATACGGACATGAAGGCATCGTGATCATCTTTAGAACAACAACATATATTGCCATATAAATTCTTATGCTAAAGTAACAATTCGTTCACAAGGTAGGGTATGAATCAGAAACTTCATTGAAAACTAACAAACTATGGTCTCACCCATTGAAGTAATTGCAATTTATCATAATATCGGAAAGACTCAATGTAAGAGCTTTTATATAGCAAGTCCACATACTCAACCATCTTTTAGTCTTTCACAATTGCTAACACTCACGCGATACTTATGAGATCGAAGCCTCAATCGGACACAGAGAAAGATAGGGGCTTATAGTTTCGCCTCCCAACCTTTAACCTCAAGGGTAATGTCAACAATAATACTTTATGATAACTTACATCTAAGTGGGTATATATATTTGCGTCTTTCCCCAACATATAGTGCTTGCTAAAAAGAAAACGTGTAAAAAGGAAAGGTGACTCTTGTATAAAGGTAGAAGGTAAAAGTAAATGATAGGCCCTTCGTAGAGGGAAGCAGAGGTTTTCATGCGCTTTTATCGTTGGATGCACAAACTCTTAATGCAAAAGAATGTCACTTTATATTTCCGCTTGTGATAAAGAAATGTATATGCAGTCTGTCGCTTTTATTTCTTCCATATCACATGTTCATATCAAGCTTATTTTCTTCATACTAAAAGATCATACATATTTAGAGAGCAAGTTTTATTGCTTGCACCGATGACAACTTACTTGAAGGATCTTACTCAATCCATAGGTGGATATAGTGGACTCTCATGGCAAAACTGGTTTAGGGGTGTTTGAATGCACAAGTAGTATCTCTACTTGGTGCAAATGATTTGGCTAGCAAGGGATGAGAAGCAAGCTTAACATGTTGGGGGATCCATGACAATATAACTTCTATTCAAATATAGGAAATCATAACCCATTATGTGGTCTTCCTTGTCCAACATCAAATTTTTAGCATGCAATATTTTAAAGAGTGCTCACAATCACGAAAGATGTCCAAGATAGTATATTTATACGTGAAACCTCTCTTTCTTTATTACTTCCTACTAATTGCAACAATGACCAAAACTATGTCTGTCAACTCCCAACAATTTTTATTCATGATGCTTCTTATATGTGAAGTCATCACTCTCTGTAACATCATTATATAATATTTTTACTTCTCCTTTTTTGTTTCTTTTTCCTTCCCTGAAGATCAAAGTAAGAAATCAAAGCCCTGAATTCAAAAATAATATTTATTATAGAACTCGCGGACTCGAATACATAGAGGGAACACAAAGCAAAACTCAAAGACTAAATCATACTAAACTTTTATTCTACTAGATAAGGATATAACCAAAAGGATCAAACTAGGAAAAACAATAAAGGTAAAGATGTGATGGTGATACGATACCGGGACACCTCCCCCAAGCTTGGCAAAAGCCAAGGGGAGTGCCCATACCCATGTACTCAAGTATCCTTCTTCTGATGTGGTGATGGTGGTGAGGTTGACGATGTGGGAAGCTTCTTCTTCATCTTACGCTTGACGATGGAATTTTCCTCCTTTAAGTCATCTATCTCCTGCTTAGGCCTTAATATCTTTTTGTATAGTTCCTGCTTGTTTTCCTGCAGGAGACTAAAAGGGATAAATTCGGTCTTAGGTTTCCTTGATTGATTAGGGAGACTTGAATTCTTGAATTCCATGTGCATGTCCCTAGGTTGAGGTAGTGGATCTTCATCCTCCTCAGAGTTGTCATCCTTTGCTTCCTCCATGCCGAAATCTTCCTCTTCTTCTGTAGTCCAACCATAATGATCTACCTCCCCATAGAAATTTGGGTTTGTGATATAATCAACCACATAGCTCTCTCCTTCCGAATCTTGAGACGACATGTTTTCAGATCTGCCAGGAAAACAACACGAAACAAGTACACAGGATATTGTCGTGGTACGGTGGTCAAAACCTTCGGGAGATTATATAATGAATTTTTACCGACCAAAAGAAGTATTCTGCAAGAAAACAGAGTCCGTAGAGCACACGAGGTGGCCACAAGCCTGGGAGGTGTGACCAGGGGGTAAAGCGTGCCCCCAAGGCTTGTCGCCTCTTGGTGCACTTTTGAGACTACCTTTTATTTTCCTAATTTTTAAATATTCCCTAAAGGAGAAAATTGCTAATGGAAAGCTTTTGGAGTCGGTTTACTTACGGTATCACATACCTATTCCTTTTCAGGAGTCTGGAACGTTCTAGTAAGTTTCCCTTATGTACACCTCCGGTGTTATGGTATTAATAATATTGGTTTCAACATTTGTGGGTGTACCTGAGATATAATGTTTGATTCTTTACCCGTTTACCACCTTCGGATTAGTGCCTTCAACGGTGTTGATCTTGCTCGCACCGGAACGATAAACTTCCTCGATGATGTAAGGTCCTTCCCACTTAGAGAGAAATTTTCCTACAAAAAATCTTAATCAAGAATTGTATAGCATGACATGGTCACCTACATTGAATTCCTGCTTTTGTATCCCCTTTTCATGCCATCTTTTAACTTTTTCCTTAAACAACTTGGTGTTTTCATGGGCTTGGGTTCTCCATTCATCAAGTGAGCTAATGTCAAATAGCCTCTTCTCACCGACAAGTGTGAAATCATAGTTGAGCTCTTTAATTGCCCAATAAGCTTTATGTTCAAGTTCAAGAGGTAAGTGACATGCTTTTCCATAAACCATTTTATATGGAGACATACCCATAGGGTTTTCATAAGCAGATCTATATTCCCATAATGGATCACCAAGTTTCTTAGACCAATTCTTTCTAGATCTATTAATAGTCTTTTGCAAGATCAATTTTATTTCTCTATTACTTAATTCTACTTGATCACTAGATTGAGGATGATATGGAGATGCAATTCCATGGTTGACAACATACATAGCAAGCAATTTACGGAAAGCACCATGAATAAAGTGTGAACCACCATCAGTCATTAAATATCTAGGGACTCCAAACCTCGGGAAAATAACTTCTTTAAGCATTTTAATAGAAGTGTTATGATCACCACTAATAGTTGGAATAGCTTCTACCCACTTAGTAACATAATGAACAACAACTAAAATATGTGTATACCCATTGGAGGATGGAAAAGGTCATATATAATCAAATCCCCAAACATCAAATGGTTCAATGACAAGTGAATAATTCATAGAAATTTCCTGACATCTACTAATATTACCAATTCTTTGATATTCATCACAAGATAAGACAAACTTGCGGGCATGTTTGAAAAGAGTAGGCTAATAAAAACCAGATTGTAATACCTTGTTTGCAGTTCTATCTCCAGCATTGTGTTCCCCATAAGCTTCGAAGTGACACTTGCGTAGGATTTGTTCCTGTTCATGCTCAGGTACACAACGTCTAATAACACCATCTACTCCTTCTTTATAAAGATATGGGTCATCCTAGAAGTAATGTCTTAAATCATGGAAAACATTTTTCTTTTGTTGGTAAGTGAAACTAGGTGGTTTAAATTTAGCAACAATATAATTAGCATAGTCTGCATACCAAGGTGTACTATGAGAAGCATTTATGATAGCTAGTTGTTCATCAGGAAAGCTATCATCAATAGGTAGTGGGTCATCAAGAACATTTTCTAACCTAGACAAGTTATCTGCTACGGGGTTCTCGGATCCCTTTCTATCAATAATATGCAAATCAAATTCTTGTACCAAGAGAACCAACCAAATGAGTCTAGGTTTAGCATCTTTCTTTTCCATAAGATATTTAATAGCAGCATGATCAGTGTGAACAATTACTTTGGAATCAATAATATTAGATCTTAATTTATCACAAGCAAACACAACTGCTAAAAATTCTTTGTTAGTTGTACCATAATTTATTTGTGCACTGTCTAGAGTTTTACTAGCATAATGGATAACATTTAATTTCTTATCAACTATTTGTCCTAGAACAGCACCAACAACATAATCACTAGCATCACACATAATTTTAAAGGGTAGGTTCCAATCAGGTGTTTGAACAATAGGTGCAGAAATTAAGGATTTCTTAAGAATTTCAAATGCTTCTTCACAATCATCATCAAAAACTAATGGAACATCTTTTTGCAAAAGATTAGTGAGAGGCCTTGAAATTTTAGAGAAGTCATTGATAAATCTCCTATAGAAACCAGCATTACCAAGGAAACTTTTTATACCTTTGATATCTTTAGGACATGACATCTTTTCAATAGCATCTACTTTAGCTTTATCAACTTCAATACCTCTTTCAAAAAATTTATGCCCCAAGACAAAACCTTCATTAACCATAAAGTGGCACTTCTCCCAATTCAGAACAAGATTAGTTTCTTCACATCTCTACAAAACTCGATCAAGGTTGCTTAAGCAATCATCAAAATAAGTTCCGTAAACGGAGAATAATCCATGAAAACCTCAATAATCTTTTCACAAAAGTCAGAGAATATGGCAGTCATACATCTTTGAAAGGTAGCAGGTGCATTGCATAGACTAAAAGGCATACATCTATAAGTGAAAGTACCAAAAGGGCATGTAAAAGTAGTTTTTCTTGATCCTCTTATGACACAAGTATTTGAGAAAAACCAGAATAACTATCTAGAAAGCAAAAGGGTGTATGTTTGGATAGTCTTTCTAGAATTTGATCAATAATAGGTAGAGTATAATGATCTTTCCTAGTAGCTTTGTTTAATTTTCTAAAATCAAATACCATTCTATAACCTGTAACAATTCTTGGTGGAATAAGTTCATTTTTATCATTGGGAACGACAGTAATACCTCCCTTCTTAGGGACACAATGAACATGACTTACCCATCTACTATCAGCAATAGGATAAATTATACTTGCTTCCAGAAGCTTTAATATTTCATTTCTTACCACTTTTTTCATCTTAGGATTTAATCGTCGTTGGTGATCAACAACTGGTTTAGCATCAGGCTCCATATTAATTTTATGTTGCATAGAGTGGGACTAATGCCCTTAAGATCATCCAGAGTGTATCCAATAGCGGCACGGTGCTTCTTCAGAGTTTTCAATATTTTCTTTTTTTTCATGCTCTGAAATGTTAGCACTAATAATAATATAATATATCTTCTTTTCATCAAGATAAGCATATTTAAGAGTATCAGGCAATTGTTTAAGATCAAACACAGGATCACTCTTGGGTGGTAGAGGATCTCCAGGAGTCTCAACATGTAAATTATGTTTCAACACAGGCATTTGTTTAAAGAATATTTCATCTATTTCATTTCTTTCATTCATAAACATGTCATTTTCATGGTCTAGCAAATATTCTTCTAAAGGATCAGTAGGAGGCGCGGCAATAGAAGCAAGACCAATAATTTCATCTTTACTAGGCAATTCTTTATCACGAGGTTGTCTACGGAATTTGGAGAAATTAAACTCATGAGACATGTCCTCGAAACTTACACTAACTGTTTCTTTCTCAAAATCTATCTTAGCATTGATAGTGTTCAAGAAAGGTCTACCAAATATAATGGGACAAAAATCATCTTGTGGGTAACCAAGAAGAAGAAAATTAGTAGGGTATTTTATTTTCCCACACAATACTTCAACATATTTAATAGTCCCGATTGGTGAGATAGTATCTCTATTATCAAGCTTAATAGTAACTTCAATATCCTCTATTTCAGCGGGTGCAATATCATTCATAATTTCTTGGTATAAAGTAAAGGGAATTGCACTCACACTAGCACCCAAATCACATAAGCCATGATAACAATGATCTCCTATCTTAACAGAAACAACACGCATGCCAATAATAGGTCTATGTTTATCTTTATCATCGGGTTTGGCAATTCTAGCAGCTTCATCACAGAAATAAATAACATGCCCATCAATATTATCGACTAAGAGATATTTAACCATAGAAAAACTAGGTTCAACTTTAATTTGTTCAGGGGGTGTAGGTGTTCTAGTATAACTCTTACGAACCACAGCTGAAGCTTTAGCATGTTCTTTTATCCTAACAGGAAAAGGTGGTTTCTCAATATAAGCAGTAGGAACAACTGGATCAGCATTATAAGTAATAGTTTCTTCTTTAGCTTCAATAGGTTCTACTACTTTTACTTTAATGGGAGGATGATATTTAAACCACTTCTCCTTAGGGAGATCAACATGAGTAGCAAATGATTCACAGAAAGAAACTACTATCTTAGAGTCAAGTCCAAATTTAGTGCTAAATTCACGAAAAGCATCGGTATCCATAAAAGATTTGACACAATCAAACTTAAGGTGTATAGCTCACTCCTTACCTTAGTTGAGCTCCCAATCTTCAGAGTTACGTTTAATTCTTTCCAATAAATCCCATTTAAATTCAATAGTCCTGTTTATAAAAGAACCAATACAAGAAGTATCGAGCATGGATTGATCATTACGAGAAAGCGGAGCGTAAAAATTATGAATAATAATTTCTCTTGAGAGCTCATGATAGGGCCATGAATTTATCATTGACTTAAGCCTCCCCAAAGCTTGAGTGATACTTTCTCCTTCACGAGGCAAAAAATTATATATATATATATATATATATAGGGCTGGACTATTCTGTTACTAGTAACAGAATAATATTCTGTTACCCCCCCCCCCCGGCCTATATAGGCGCGACGCGCCGACTACCGTACAATCCCCCCGACCCAAGCCGAACCGAACCCAACCCGCCTTCTTCCGCCGGAGGCAGCCATCGTGGGCGAGCGAGCGACGGCGGCAGCCGGAGCGAGGGAGCCCGCGGCGCCGTGACTGGCCGGTGACGGATCCGCCGCCGTCTCCTGCCTCCGTCCATCGCCGGATTCATCATCGGGGCCGGGATCCGCCGTCTCCTGCCTCCTTCTGTCGCTGGATCCATTGACGGGGTCATGATCCGCCGTCTGCTAGCTCCCTCTGTCGCCGGATCGAACGACGGGGCCGTGATCCGCCGTCCCCTGCCTCCCTCCGTCATCGGGGCTCCTTCTCCGGGGCAGTGATCCCCGCAAGACGCTGCCTCCCCAGACATCTTCGCCAGGCGTCCACCACAAGCAGGAGCTGCATCAATGGCGCCGCCTCCCAAGAACATGCCAGTACGCCGACCACGAGAGGAAGAAGAAGAAGAAGTCAGTCAACTGGAGGTAATGTCTGCTTCCCACGTTTGTGTCAGTACATCAGTTCATGAGTCCTGCTATGAAAAAAGAACCTGATAGTACATTGCAAATGCATGATCAGTTCATTACACCCCTGCCACTTGATGCACAATTTGGATGTCGAGGTTACTGTCAGTACCTCTAATATGGTAGTTTCAGTTCAAAACCAAAAAACACAAACTTATGCATCAGTCCAAGGAGCTACTAGGATTTATATAAGGTTCAGCTGCCACTTCAAGATGTATCATGTTATTTCTAATAGTGCATGCCGTGTAGTTGCGTCAGTTCAAACTAGTGAAAGAATGTTGTTGAAAAAAATATACACATGCTACACAGTAAGTTCAATGATACATAAACTAGGAGTACTTCTAGTGTGCTTGCATAAGTTATAGATGAACAAAAGAGAAGACATGCATCAATTTTATATATATGCATACCCATACATCTCTGAAGTTCAACAACCAGCGATGCAAGTTCAACTTGTACAATGCCTTCAGTGCATGACATGTTACCCATAGCATGTATACGAGAAAAATGCAGAAAAGATTAATCCCAAAACTGTTGATTGTCATTGCAGAAGAGAGCAAGGCGACACACGCAGCGAGCGTTTGATGAGCCAAGAAGATATGGGGCACCACCTGGTTGAGTAATACCAGAAATACCACCTGGATACTTCAACAATACAGGCAGATTTCAAGATACACCGGAATCATCAGAACCACGGACAAGTTCTTCTATGCAACAAACACCAATATCTGGGAATACAAGCTTTGTCACTCGTGGGTTGCAACAAGGCCAACAATATCCCCAACAACAAATGCTTTCCTTCCCTAGCGCATGCAAAAAGCCAAGGACAGGAAGCCATGGATGGGTTGCAACAAGGCTTCCACCAGTCGCTCCGTCAACATCAATCATCCGTGCTGCAAAAGCGGTTGCGACAGGAAGACCAGGCCAAAGAGACAGAAATTTTGGCCGCTCTAGAAGGTTCCAAAGTACAAGATATGAGCCATATAGACAGGAGCAACCTCACAATGAATCTGAGGGGAGACGGCCGTACAATGAGAGACGGAGATCTTCGTCAACATTGCTCCCTCCAAGAGATGCATTGCTGCATGTGCCAAGGGTGACACCACCCGCGCCCATACACCAGGGTGAACAGCAAACACCAGAGGCAGCACAGAGCTATACACATGTAAGTATCCATATAGAAAAAATCATACAAGCACAGTCCATACCATGGTACTGTGACCACCCCATCTAACATTTTTCATAACTACGTTTTTGTTGCGTGCAGCCACCTAACATTGAAGCTTATGTTCTGCCAAGGCTAGAGATGCGCTTTGAAACTTTTGAAGAAGCAGAGAACTTCTACAACCTCTATGCAAAGCACGCGGGTTTTGCTGTCAGGGAAGTCTCCAAGTTTAAGACCAGAGCCTACCTTTATTGCACGTGTTATGGAGTCTATCATTCGAAGGTGTCTGAAGCAAATAGACAGCGGAACAAAACGACAGCCAGGACTAACTGCGGGGCTAAAATGAGGCTGAAGATTGAAAAGGATGGAACACTAGTCGTAAAAGAGATAGTCTGGGAACACAACCACAGGCTACAGCTCACTCCGCAAATGCTTGTCTTCTTGCACTCCCACAAAAACTTTGAGAAAACAATCTTGGAGTACGTCAAGTACCTGCAGTTCAAAGGCATTGAACACGTGCAAACCATGAGCAAACTGGGCGGTGATGACCCTGGTAGCTACTTCCTCGAAATGAATGCCAAAGACTTGATTAACCTGTAAGTACAAACTTGTTCTCCTCCCATAAACCGCCTATGTCTTTTTTCCTCTGTCATTACAAACATATTATGCAACGCATGACCTGACGCCAGTTCAACATGCATTTTTGAATGATTGTTCACTTTTAATATCCAGGAAAGCAAAGAATTCAAGGATGGATGATGTGGACGACGTCCTAAAGACTGTCAACTTCTTTTGGGAGATGAAAGCTATAAATAGGGAATTCTTATGTGACATGCAACTCGATGAGTCTGACAGAGTTAAGAACATATTCTGGGCGAATGCAAGCTGCCGAGGGGCCTATCAGGACTTCGGTGACTGGGTAACATTTGACACCACATATAAGACCAACAAGTACCATATGCCACTTGGGGTGTTTGTCGGTACTAACAACCACTTTCAGACTACATTCTTTGGTTTCGCCCTGATAAGAGATGAGGATGCAGAATCATTCAGTTGGCTGTTCAAGACGTTTTTAAGGTGCATGAGAGGGAATGCTCCTACATGCATCCTCACAGGTACAACCGCGAAAACCACCCCCAACCACCACCACCACCCCTTCCCCCAAAAAACTAAAAGGAAAATAACACGTTAAAAAATGTTGTGTTAGTTCTATTTGTATATATGCACCACCATATGCTGACCACTCCACATCTCTTTTCTCATTACCAGACAAGTGCCCGGCAATGGCTTTGGCGATACCAAAAGTTTTCAAGACATAGTACACAAGATGTGCCGCTGGCACATTATGAAGAAGTACAGGGAACACCTCGCATACCTGTACTACATGCACGAAGACTTGAAAGAAGAATTCACATCAATCCTCAACTGGCCCCTCATGCCAACTGAGTTTGAGGATGCCTGGAAAGGACTCATCGATAGGTACAACCTCCATGATGATGCCACGATGCCGGCCATGTGGGACGAGCGTGAGAAATGGATATCAGCCTACTTCAAAGAAATTTTCTGCGCCAAAATCACATCCACACAGCGAAGTGAGAGCATGAACTATGTGCTCAAGAAGAACTTTGTAAGTGAGAGAAAAAACCTACACCGGTTTGTCAGCCAGGTAAACTCCTGCGTCAAAACCAGGAGGCAGACAGAGAACCAAGAGACAATGGGTAACAGGGTATAGCTCTATCACCTGTCATGAGACAAAAAACATGCTTACTAAAGTAAAACTTTATTAGTTAGACAAGTTTTTGCTGAGAGAAAACTAACAATTTGGTCATCGTTCTTGCATGTGCAGAAGGAACAAAACACGCTGACCTTCTATGGGTTTGACACCCAGATGGCAAATGTTTACTCGCGAGCTGTGTACAGCGAGATGAGAAAAAGGCTAAAACTAAGCACACTCTTCATGACGACAGAGACGGAAGAGCCCACAAAGTACCTCGTGCGCTACAACAAAACGCAAAAACTGTCTTCATGGTCTTAGCATGCGTTCCAGGTGGTTGCAGACCCTGTGGGAGAAACATATGAGTGCGAGTGCAGGCTATGGGACCACACAGGTGAGGACTGCCAAAAAAAGATGTTACATACTGTACTACTTTATTTGCAAAGTTTTTGTTCGAATGAAATGACAAAAAACATGCACCTCTTCCAAAACAAGTACAGGTCTTTTCTGCGTGCATGTCCTGTGCATGATGCAGACAATTAAGGCTCACAGAGTTCCAGAGATATATATCCTCAAGAGATACACAAAATGCCCGAACATCCAGCCAACATTCGACAGAAATGACTTGAGGAAAGTAGCATCAAACAAGGCATCCCAATACTGCATTGAAAGCTCACTACTGACGCTCAACATGAGGGTGGACAGAAAAAGTTTGAGAAGCCAAGAGCAAATGGCGAGGTCGCGGGTCGTCATGGACAAACTTGAACAAGAACTCGACGCCATTCATTCTGCTGAAAATGGAGGTGTGGCGGACAATGATGCCATTGAGAAGGATATTGCTACAATTTTATCCGAGATGAATCATATGGGAGCTGTTGACCCGTTCGACAACGAGGAAGAGGAGCAGCAACAACCAGAGCTTGCCCATGTGCACACTCAAGATCACCAACAAGCTCACATGAGAGATCATGAGCTTGATGGTGCTGTAGGCAAACGACATGACAACAGCACATCCTACCAGCAGCAGCATGAAAGAGTGATTAAACCACCCATATTCTCAAACACAAAGGGGAGGAAGAGCAAGACGCAGGCAGTGAAAGCAGCGAAAGCAGGAGCCAAAAATCCGCCACGCCCCATCAAGCGTGTGAAATTTGGCCCGGACGGCAAACCTCTCAGGATAAGGGCATGCGGATTCTGCAACGTCGTGAGCGACCATAACTACCGCACATGCCCACTCCGCACAGATGGCACTGCCAAGAAGCACAAGCAGATTGAAGCCACCCAGGTTTCTACCAATGGAGACAACACACGTAACAGCTACACTTGCTGCAAGTGTGGGGGAACTGATGGGCATAATGCCCGCACGTGCAAAGTGGGCAAGGAGGTCATTGGCGCTGAACAAACACAGGGCAAGGTGCAGAGTTCTAAAAAAAATCAAATGAAGACAATGAAGAAGAAGAGTTTGAAGAGAATGATGACCAATCAGACAAAGACAATGAAGATGACAGTGTCGGGGACGAGGAAACTGAAACTGACGATGAAGTTGCCAAGGCTCAACTAGGAAAGGGCGCCGGCAAGGCACAACATTCGGGGCCAGTTACGAGAAGCTCAAGGCTGAACAACTGAACAATATAGAGTGGTCTCAGTTGCCTCGGCACACAATGAGGAAACATTTCAGAAACACTGTCATTACCAAAACTTATTTTGCTTTATCGTCGATTTCTTGATCAGTACTATAGTTAAGATATAATTTGTGATTTGTGCCCGCTGGACCAGTGACATTATTAGGTAAACCATTTGATAATCCTTTTGAATGCAGTCACAAATATATTTGAAAAAACTTATCTGAATTAATCTGACGCAAACGCTACCGTCGACCAGTAACTCAGCAGCAAAAATATGTCAAGGAAAATTTAAACTCCTATAGTACATCAGTACTGATAGTTCTAAGTCGTCAGTACAAAGAAAGAGTACACATCAGTACTGATATAATTTGTGATTTGTGCCCGCTGGAGCAGTCACATTATTATGTAAAACATGTGATAATCCTTTTGAATGCAGTCACAAATACATTTGTACTGACGAAAAACACTACTGTCGGCCAGTCGTCAGTACAAAGGTAGAGTAAAACAAACACACCTGTGAACACCTCAAAAAAACATCATTTTGAAAAAAACAAAGCTATGCACCGGATAACTATTTGGAAAATCTTGCGGAAGATTAATTTCTGAAATTGATCGACTAGTCTAGTTTCTGAACTTGATACAATAGTGTAGTTTATGTACTCGATGTATTAAAAAGATGTTTCTGAACTTGATGTAGCGAAGTATTTTTTGAATTTGATCTAATGTTATTTTCAAAAGAAAATAAACTAAGAACTTGGTGAAGCACTGTTTATGTGTTATCCTATTCAACAAAAGTAAACTAAACTAGTACCAAAGCAGAACATACAACATTGACTGAAACCATGTATAATCCAAAAAGAAGAATAACATGATGTACTTAATTTAATTTAAGAACTTTGTACTAGTCTTTGAAGTACATTCATCCATTATTTATGCTACATAAACATCTACTTCATAGATTCATCGCTTGTAAAACAAAACAAAAATGAATAATTCAAACATCAAAGTAATGCTAATTTTCAAAAATGTCTCTCCCCTTGCAGGCCCAAGCGCCTAAACGAGTTGTTGCAGCATAAGACGTTGTTCACATTTGCCGGTTTCAGCATTGAAAGCGACAAAGAGAAGCTGAAGTTGTTCGGTTTGGAGATCAACCGCGAGAAGTTCATCGACATTCAATGCAAGTGGAGAGTTCCATACACCAGAGAAGAGTACGACTCCTTGACTGATGTTGCAGCCAGCGTCATCCACCCATTCTACAAAGGCATGAAGAAGAACATCAACACGCAGGAAGACTACAAACTGTGGGGGACCAGCCCGCTGCCAGACAACCTCATCGAGTACGCAGGAGTAGATGCATACGCCACGTACAATGCATGGAGCATGATCGACTACCTCGTAGATGGTTCGGAATTTGCAAAAGAGCGGGAGGCTGTGAAATTCTACGACCACACCTATTGCCCCTTTTAGGGATGAAGATACATCAGAGCCTGCATTTGTTTTACTTTCGCTTGTGCTTGCCTTTTATCTTGTTGTTTCAAATTAGTAGTTTGCTCTTGTTGGGTTGAACCAGTATGATTATGTCGTGCTTGTCATGGTTGAACTAGTTTATTTATGTCATCAAGTACAATGTTTTGCTTATCTCATTATATAAGTTTGGTAGCTTCGTATGTTGTTAATCCATCATTTCAAATTCAAAAGTAGCTTCTGAATAGAACTTTGTGGCTACTCTAAAGTACTAGTTATGCTGCAACTAATCACACAACGCTGTTCCATTTCTAGTTTCAATTCAGTATTGTATAGAAAACATAACATTGAGAACAATCAGCACAATTTGAGTTGCTTAACAACGCTTCAAAAGTTGAAGAAAAAATTCTTAGTACTTCATGTAGTGTTCTCATTCATATGTTTCTGCTAGATAATTAACAAGTACTACAAACAGAAAAAGTTAAGAAGCATCATCACACACTTATGTTGGTCGCTTGCAGATTAAGAATCATAGTACTAGTACACTTGATCGAATAGTACATACTTACTACAATAAAAAGTACATAGAAGCATCAGTCCGTAAGCGCTACTATGAATGGACTATCAATACAATTTAGTGTACACGCAAGTACATCTTAAAATTACACTTACACAAAACTGACAACAACTAGAACAAAAAGTTTTAGTCCAAGTTACTGCTGGAGTCAAGTACTAGATTCAAACAAACAAAAAACGAAAAAACTGACCGCCCAAGGTCAGGCGCAGGCCCTGACACTGCTAGATACTTGAACTCGAGCCCATAGGCAAAATCCTAGTAATCCGCACAATGCAGGGCCCACCGATCAGGGCCCACAGGTCAATAGAGAGAGCGAGCATCGTGTATAAGCACTCAGGTAAGTATTCAGAGGAGTTCGACCAGTGAGCCTCGGCTGCTCTTATAAACAGGTTCGGAGCCCCCTCGACTAGCAAGGTGGGACTAAACCCATAGCGCATGCGCACGCCGTACTGCATAGCCGCACGGACGAGCTATCTGGGCCGGAAAACAGCGCAATAGCCTGCATCGTTTACAAACACCACACCAAATAAGCCTAGTTAAACAAACCACAGGACGAGGCAAAGAAATATAAACTACAAGAAAAATGTTCAAAACTGAAAATATATAAATTCAAATACTAGTTCATAGGAAATAACTTTGAATATGAAAAATTAAAATTAAAATAATTTTAGCTCTACACCACGGATGATAAAGAAAGGGAGTAAATATGATACAAAAACAATGAACCTCTAAAAAGAAGAGAACTTAATAGCCTATCTGTTAAATGTACATAATTTAAAAAACCGAATTAAATATTACTTTCAAGTTGAACTACTAAAATGCAAAAAGTTCAAACATATAATGTTTGTCAATTATGCTAAATTTCTTATTACATAAAATCTAACAAGTTCAACTACTAAAATGCAAAAATTTCAAACATATAATGTTTGTCAGTTATGCTAAATTTCTTATTTACATAAAATCTGACAAGTTCAACTACTAAAATGCAAAAAAGTTCAAAATAGAATTTATTTGTCAATTATGCTAAATTTCTTATTTATATAAAATCTCACAAGTTGAACTACTAAAATAAAAGAAGTTCAAATAGAATTTATTTATCAATTCTGCTAAATTTCTAATTTATATAAAATTTGTACACACCTCAACGAACGGTCTGGTCATAAAATAATCTCAATCCCCACAAAACACCGAAAAAAACAAAAAAAAACTCAGTTCAATCATACATATGACATAAGTACTAAAAAGCTGGATCAGTCAGGCCACTCACACCACTACGACACCAAATTTCAAAACCGCACGCTGTATGAAATTACATTTCAGTTCACACAGCACTAAACCATAAGTGCACTAAAATGAGAATACAAAAACTATAAAGGCCTAACTTAGGTAAGTACAAATGAAAATAAAATAAGTACCAGTTTTGAGCAACAACTCCCAGGGCACCGGAAAATGTCTTCAAATAAACTAGTCTATAAGACTTTAGTGGAAAAACAAATACATAACATCCTCAGGGAAAAACATCACAAAGCATACATCACCTAAACAGTCCAAAATGCCGTCATCACCACCCCTGAGACGTGCAAGTGGGATTTAGCAGGTCATAAGTATAGGTTGACAAGACAAGTCAGTGCAGCAGTAAAACCATTTGAATTGGACGGTTGCTTCTTCCAGGCCACCACCCGCGCCACCAACTGAGTGGTTGCCACAAGGGACTGCAAACGGGCACCCCCACGACCACCACACCCACGCCCCTCACGAACCGCCTCCCACACATCCCCGTCGACGAACTAAAAAATACCCCATCGTCTTCCATCTCTACCTCATTCCCAGAAACCACCATTGTCGCTTCAATCTCCACTTCACACAAACCACAAACTTCTCTCTCCCAAGCCCATAGTCGCCACAGGAATGCGATGGCAGAGGAACCATCCGCCAAGCGTCATCATGGCGAGCCGTCGGACAAGAGCAGCGACCTCGTCGACATTCACGTCCCCGGTGAGAAGCGTGAGTACACGAGAACCCTCACAGGGGTTGAGCTCCACGGCAAAGAGACGCTGGAGATCATCTGAACCAGCGAACCAGACAAGGCCGACGAGGGGATGAGGAGGCTCAGGATGAAGGGAGGCGGCTTGTATCCGAGCTTCATCGGAATTGATGTGGAGTTCACCAGCGATGAGGAACCTCCATAGATGGCGGCAGTCCTGCAGTTGTGCGTTGAGGAACTCTGCTTGGTTTACCACATCGCAGCAGCCACAAAATGGTAACCCATACTACTGTTCATTCATCTGTTGTACTAGTACTACTCACTAAAAACTTCATTAAACTAGTTTCCCAACTAGATGAAGTACTATACTTTGTGAAGTGTATGCACGAGTACATGTTTCTCAACTTACATGCAATTCTGAAACTGTGAAGTGGATTGTTTCACCAGATTAGCATCTGAAAAAAAGTTTATAGAATTCTGAACTTGATGCACCAAATTAAGTTCTGAACTTGATGTGCTAGCATAGATTCTGATCTTGATGCACTAGTATAGTTTATAGAATTGATGTATTAAAAGATGTTTGGTGAAGTGGTATAGGTCCATATCTTGATGCACATGTTTGTCAAATTAATTTCTGAACTTGATATAGAATTGATGCACAAAGATGTATCAAGCACCGGTATAGGTCTTTTATTCAACCAAAAAGAAAACTAAAATTGAATCAAGCAGCACATATATCACTGAATCTGTTAAAATGATTCTTGAATTTGGTGAAGCACTAAAGATAGCAAAATATAAAAATAACATGGTGTAGTTGAATTTAATTTCAGGACTTTGTGTACTAGTTTTTGGACTACATTCATCCATGACTTATACTATATCAGCATCTACCTCATGGATTATCACTTTCAAAACCAAAAAACAGAAGAATTAAATCTTCAAAAAAGAACACTAACCTTCAATGTTTGTCTCCCCCCTTGCAGGCCCAAGCGCCTCAAACAGTTCCTGCAGGAGGAGAAATTGTACACATTTGTCGGTTTCAGCATTGGAGGTGAAAAGCGGATGCTGAACAAGTCTAGTTTGGAGATCAACCCCAACAACTTCATCGACATGCAGCGCAAGTGGAAAGATCCACACACCAGCAAATACTTCGACTCCTTGGCCGATGTTGCAGGCGGCGTCATCCACGAATCCTACAAAGGCATGAAGAATAAGATGGACAAGGGAGAACACAAAAAGTGGGGGACCAGCCCGTTGCCTGACAACCTCATCATGTACGCAGGAATAGATGCGTACGCCACGTACAAGTCATGGAAGACAATCGACAACATCGTGACAGGTTGGGATATTTCAGAAGAGCAGGAAGCTGACCCCTACTACCACTTCAACTTCGCAGGATGAGGATGCATGAAAGTCTGCATTCGTGTTCCTCCCCCTTTTTCCTGTCCTTAATATTGTTGTTTCAGATTTGTAGTTTGCCTTCGTTATGTTGAACCAGCTACCTTATGTTATGTGTGTCAGGGTTTGAACAAGTTTGCCTATTTCTATCATGTACATCATTTTGCTTATGTCAGTCAACAAGTTTGCTAGCTTCCTATTTTTGTTCATCCATCATTTGAAGTTGAGGTAGGTTGAAGTTCAAACTAGTCATGCAGAAACAAAAATCATACATGGATATTTTCACAAAAAAACAAAAACAGTGGCATACTAACTAAGGACAACAGCAAAATAGTAGAATTGGACGCTCAGTATAGCTTAGACATTTACGGTACTACTATCACACTAAGAAATCAGTGTTTAGTTTCAGAAGAACACTAAAAAGACTAAGTTTCAGCCGAGGACTACTAACAGCATCGTGCTAATAGTAGTTAGAAATTTACTAAGTACTGCAACAGGAAAAGCAAAGAACAATCAGTACATATTTCCAAGCCACTAGCATGCTAGGACTGAGAGTTCTGGTACACTTGAACAAACGGTACATTCATTCTACAAAATATAAAAAGGAACGGGAAGCTTCAGTTCACATTCCATAAAACATTGACACACTCAAGAATAACACTAATACTACAACTGAAATGTCAGTACAACTTAGTCTGTAAGGAAAGTACTATGATCATACAAAACATTGCCTTGAGAAGAACTACAACCTAGAAAATAGGTCCCCCCGGAGACATATTTAAATGTAGCTAATTTAAACCAGTATTTAAATTTTACTATGAAGTTCAACTACTACAATTCAAGAAGTTCAAACAAAAATTTGGCTCTCAAATCTTGCTAAATTTCTTATATTTGAATAAAATCTGGCTAGAGATGACGTAGCTACTTGGTTGTAAATAATTTCAATCACAAAAAAAACTTCAGTTCTAATACATTATATGAAATCAGTTCTACATAACAAGGAAGCGTCACTCCACTCACGCTAGATCCACAAGTGCCATCGTGACACCAAATTTTAAAAGCCTTACGCTGAACGACATTACAATTCAGTACTAACATAACTATACTATAAGTACAAGAAAAGAGGGTACAAAAACTATAAAGGTCCAACCTAGGTTGAGACAGATGAAAATAAATGATAAATATCACTTTTCGATAAAACAACTCGTAATGAACTTGGGAAAATGTGTTTTCAGTTCAACTAGTTTACAAGACTTCAGTAGAAAAATAGAACTTAACCAGAACGAATTCCCAACGAAACATACGCAAGTGATATATCACACAACTATGAAAAATCAAAGACATCCAAAAACTACAATCAAAGCCTACAATGCTTTCAAGAGATATATCACACAACTATCCATTTCACTACGCGAATGATGACCATTTCTTCTATGCACCAGGAGCCAAAGGCTGAAACTCCTTGGGAAGCTCCGTCACCAGAAGCTGGTTATTCCGGTTGAACATAACTCTATACAGATCCTCAGCCTTCCAATCAACAATACAAGGCTGCAAAACAATGAAACAAATTATCAAAAATCATGACACATTAAAAATAAGAATACATAATCAGCCAAACACGAAAAAGTGAAAAGCTCAACTAGAACCCACATCAGTATCTTGAATGTTCCCAAAGACCTTTTCACCATCATAGGATCCTGCATACTTCAAAGTATAATAGCCACATTCATTCGCCCCTTGAAGTGGAACCTTCACAAATGTTGGTTTCTTTGAAAAAGCTCCCATTTGGGCTGTTTGCTCGCATTGTAATGAGCATCACCATACACATCCTTCATTAGTTGGACCATCCCGGAGATCTGTAAGAAAAGAAAAGAAACCACACATTTTCAGGTCTAAGAAAAAGCAGAAACAAAGATGCAGAAAAATTAATCCAGTACAGATAATAAATGTCACTCACAATCTTCTCGCAGTCTTTATGATAGGTGTTCTTTGAAGGATGATGGTTCTTTGGATAAGGTAAAGAGTCAAGGATGTCGACGCTACTTCGGTACCGATTCATGACATATAAGGAAAAGTGGTTCACTTTCTTATCCTTTGGTAAAACCATAGGCTTGAATAGAGGCATCATGATCTAAAAACAGATGACCAAAAAAGAGATGTTAAATATTCAAAATAAAAACCAGCATGACAACAAACAAATAAAACCAAAAATCAGCTAGTAGATCTCACAAGGTCGGCACTGAGCAAGTCTTCATTATCTTTAACATAGCTCTTGAAATCTCTCGCTGCACTCTTAACATTAAACTCTTTATTTTCATCACCGTAAAACATACAGTCAAGCACAACCTGCAAAAAAAGCCAAAAAAGAAATAGACAGGGGAAAAGGATAAACAAAGCAAGGTATTATCAAAACTCGTAAAACAAAATAGGCGTTCTTGTTTAAGAGAAACAAACGATCTGATTGGTTACCGTGATGAAATATGGACTCAGCAATACCCTTTTCCCAGACGCAAAATCAACATTTCTATCGGGATATTTCTTCCAATCATTAGTAAGGAAGTCCATTACATCACCCTCCATCATTTGCCCATGTGCAAAAACTTCCTAGATGTGTTTCCTAGTGAAGCTGGTTACGCTATCATCAGGCTGAGTTATCATTGAGAATGTATTGCTGCAGCACTGACAAGAACAAAAAGCAGGGGAAGCAAGATAAGGCATTCATAGCAGTTCAAGTTGTATAAAAAGTAACAGTTTAGGTCATATCTATCTAGCAGTTACAAACAAAAGAGGAAAAGAAGAGGAAACATAATGAGAGATACTCACTCGACATACTTCTCACATGCTTCATTGCTAAGCAACAGATTATACAACTTGCGAGCCCTGTCCAGGTGAGGGAATCTATGAGGGTGAAGCTGCTGCACAGGGGAGCAAAACTTTATAGGAGCTCTGGGTGCACGCTTCGTGCTTGTAACATTGCCAGAATCCAAAGCAGGATCCTTCCTAGCACCACCCGCTCTACGGGCCACTATTCCAGCAAGTGGGGATAAACCCTTGGCAGCAGCAGTGCTCCTGGTGACTCTTCCCATGCCAGCAATCTTGTCAAATGCATCATCATCGCTGTCTATCAATTCCATAATGGGATTCTTGGGTGTAGAGGGGCTCTCTACACAAGCAGCCTTAGAACCTTTCAGAGCTCCCAACCGCCCGTTAAGAACGCCAGACCTTGTCTTTTCTGGAGAACGCCACTTGCTAAGATCAATAGATACGCGCTCGAGCTCTGAGAACTGGCTGCCAAAGATCATGTGGTCATGCTCATTAAGATCCAGCCACTCACCTGCAAAAATAAAAAAAAGAAAAGACCGCATCAAGGGTAAAGTTCAAATACATAATTCATGACAGTACCAATCAAAGAAGTACAAGCTGTAAAAAATTACAAAATGTCATGCATTACATACAGGGTTTAATGCCAAACAAACCACGGAAGTCAACATCAAACACATCGCTAGTTGCGCAGGTGTACAGAAAAGTCTTCCTAATGTCAAGAATGTCTTCGTGGCCGTAATCTAACATTTCAATCACACCATCCTCCCGGCAATGATAGGTCTTGCAGCTTTGTAGCATAAAGAATCCACAATCATGCCTGTTAACAAAAGAAAAAACAAATGGGTACATCACAAATCCGAAAACACATTAACACCACCCTCCCAGCAACAAAAACAACTAACAAAAACTCATTAAAATGGATACTCATGTGTTTTTCTGCTGCGGCACCCGCACAAACTCGTAAGAGAAACCATCAATATGCGCCTGCGAGAACGGTTTCGCCCTGTCTACGCTAGACTCCCTCCAAAGCTTCTTTATGTTATCTGTCATATTCCTTAAGAATCTAACTGCATCACTCCAGGTTTCATCGCGCAGTGAATCAAGACACTCAAAACGACGGAACCTCAAATTCAGAACAATCAAGCACCAATGCCCAGATTCTTCACTAGGCTTCATGGTAGCCGCAATGGACGGAGGATGAAAAGTAGGGAAGAGAAGCTGACAAAAAATCACAGAGGAAAATCATAATCAAACAAAAAATTCAGCCTCCAAACAATAAAATAATAGAAGAAAAGTGAAATTCTGAAGTACAAACAAAAAATAAGATAATCATAAGTTTTAATTGAGTAAGCAAAACACTACAAATAATATATGCTACTCTAGTTAAAATTGCAACAAACATATGAGTTTAATTTCCTTGCGACAATAAGTTCACCTTCAACAAAAGAAGCACACGTCATTCATAAGTGCAGGGCTAAAAGCAGGCTGCTCAAGTTCTTTCCAGCACCTCCCAAACTTGCAAGAAAACATGACAGTTCTAGTTCATGAGTACACAAAGTACAAGTTCACCTACTTGGTCAAAACCATCAGTGCACGATCTCGTAAACCAATTTAGCACATTGGAATCAATATTTCCATCACGGATCTTGGTCTGTTGTACAAAAAGAACAACAACAGTTAGAAAATTGGCAAAACAAGTTATCATTCTATCTACAAAAGAAAAATACTCACTGTCACCCATCTGGGAACTATCAACTTGTCAGTGTCTCGGTACTTCTGACATAGAGAATATAAAACAACATCAGCACTGTTTGAGTTGAGCATGCCAGTGGGGACAAACGCTTTTGCCATAAAACCAACACTGGCATCACACTCTTTATTTTGAAACATCGGCTTGTCACTAAGAAAACACAAAAGATTACACGAATTAAAACTACTGCAATAGTTGGTGCATGGTTGGTGCGCAAATGAGAGAAAGAAAATGATACGAAAATGATACGGGCAAAATCCCAAACTAACGTTTTGCATGGTTGGTGCGCAACCTCGTAACAGCGAAGAAAAACATATCAACCTTACCAACATTTTCACTTCCTCTTGCAGAAAAAGAAGAAAAATAATAAGTTCAAGCACTGCAAGTGTACATGTCCAAAATGAAAAAAATAAGAAGTACGCCTCATTTACAAGTCCTTACCTATACTATCAGTGTTTGACGACGACGGTAGTTCCTGCGATGAGACCAATATGCCTCCAGTTTCAGGGCTTGATGATGGCACATGCACAACCTGAGAGGACACCAATATCGCTGCACTTTCAGGGTCTGTGGAAAGAAAATCCTGGGACGACACAAGCGCCGCCTCCGTCAAGTGGCCAGAAGAAATCGACAAAAGTAAATCATCATCCTCGGATGGCACCTCCTCCACGCTAGAAGCATCTTGCAATGCGTCACCATAATCAAGCCCTCCAGGCGGGAAATTTTCTGGTGGCAAATCTTCAAAATCAGAAAGATTTTCATTCCCAGCAATACCAACACCACACGGTTTGCCATCAAGTATGCTAGCAACACCAACATCCTCATCAGCAACTTTGGCACCAACATCGCGCCCACTACTCAATGGAACACCATGAGCATCATCTCCACCACTAAGAACAGCCTCACGCTCAACATCAGTCATCTGAAGAAATAAAAATTCAGAAAAAGTGAATAATATGAGCAAAAATAATAATGAAAAATAAGCTAGCGAGAGGTGCACAGAAAAACAAAACCTTAGAAGCATTCACAGAAACATCATCGATCTTGTTGTTGCTAACATTAAAAGCAACATCACCAACAGGTGAACAAGGCTCGTCGCCAACAACAGGACCCTGATTTCATATGTAATGAAACAAAAAAAACAATGCTATTATTAGCAACAATAAACATAAGGAATTAAACCACATTGGTGCGCATGAAAATTCAAGAAATATGAATAAACACATTAAAAACAAAAAATAACCTTGCACTTATCAGTAGATGGATCATTAAGTCCACGGTCAACAGCAGTGTCAACATTATGACTAGTCTCCTGCATCAAAACAAAAAATTAATAAACAGATGAAGATCAGGAAGTTCAACTACAATACTGACAGCAGAACAACATAGTAACAACATACAAACATAGAGGACTGTCTCACATCAACAACAGGCTGCTCCAAGCCAACATCGTTCGTATGGTGATCAGAAACATTAACCTCAGTACCATCATCAGCCCTGCTGCCTGTGGCAGCAGCCTCATCCTGCTCAATCTGCATGGAAGAAAAATTAATAAAAAGATGAAGATGAGAAAGTTCAACTACAATACTGACAGCAGAACAACATAGTAAAAATTGCAAACACCGAGGATTCACTCACATCATCAACATCGCGCTCCAAGCCAACATCATTCGTTTCATGATTAGGAACATTAGCCTCAGTACCATCACCAGCCCTGCTGTCGGTGGCAGCAGCCTCATCCTGCTCAATCTGCCTGATAACAACTTTTGCACTTTCTTCCTACGGCTTGTAGCGAGATTCTTGCATACTTTTGAAATGCTTCATGTTGTTCAACAGACGAACCAAGCTCTGAACTAGATCAGCAACACCGTCACGCATATCACCAATTAAAATTCTCTCCATCTCAATATAGTCCACTGCTTCATCAGCGTTAAATTGATGACCTTCACAAAGGATACCATTGATACAGCTCAGACGCTCAACTGTCATTGGGACCTTTTGCAGCTCAGAACACACATTTCTAAAAAATATGCTCAGCGCGCTCCAACGAAGAAACAGCAACATAAATACCAAAACCCTGCCTCTGAGAAGTACTAGCATTACGAGGGCTAGGGGGAACATAACCAGCACCCTCAGCACCACGACCACCTCTCAACTCATCGTGCAGAGATGAAGACTTGGGAACCTGAGACGGCGGCATCACCAGGACTGGCCGTTTATACTGTCGAAAAAAACCTCCTCTTGAGTTTTCCACTACAAACAAAGGGAAAAATAGTTAATTAATCAATGCAATACATAGGGAAAAATAAAACATGATATTAACAGATTTAAATCAACAGCACTATCAATATTTAACTGTCAGTGCCAATTTATTAGTATTTACCAACAAGACAGTTTAGCAAAGATATTTACTTCAACCACACATGAAACAATAGTACTAAAAATCGTACCTAAACTTCACAAAGCTTAAGAAATGACAAAATCAAAACAGGTAACTCTGCAGGACACATGTCCACTCCAGCAGAAATAGCTATACCTAAATAAAAAAAAGGTCTGCAAGACACGAAAGAAATAAAACTCACCGGAAGCTTCCCAAACACCGAAGTCTTTGGATCTGCATTGCCTTTTTTTATCAAATCTGCATCAACCAGATCAGAAATCTTGACAGGATCCATGAAACATATGCGGGGGACTCGCCTGTCAGGCTCCGCAGTCTTGCCACGGATAAGGTAGTCAAGGTACATTAGTACATGCCCTATAGCACAGCCTGTGATTGCCTTCCCCATCGTAACACCATCTTGGGACCTGACAATAGCCCTTCTAAATTCATCAACCATCAGCTGACAATAATCCATATTAGCCACGTCCTCAAAGACGAGACCCTCAAACATTGCTGCCTCTCTGGAAACACGCGGGGCGGCACCAGGCAACACAACCTTCATAAACACAATAATGAAGAACACTTTCTGTCGTGGTTTTGTCACGGCAGATGTCCTTGTGAAAGGACTTAGTCGTGGAGCCATCACGACGGGTTAGCTTGAAGGGGTTAAAGCAGACACAGGGACGCAAGAGAGTTTATACTAGTTCGGCCCCTTCGATGAAGGTAAAAGCCTACGTCTGGTTGTGATGGAATTGATGGGGTTTCGATGACTAGGGAGCAAATAAGCTTCGCCTAAGTCTCGAGTTGTTGTCTGTTGTCCTTGAACCACCACCGGGTCGTCGCCTTATATACACGGGTGACGCCCGTCGGTTCACAGCGTCCCAATACCGGCTCATAGATGTGTCCGGTTCGGTCTCTACTTATTCCTAACTTATAATACAAGTTACATACCAACGCCGGTTTACGGCTACCGGCCTTGAACCGGCTATGGGCCTTGAGCCCTCATCTGCTTTCTTGGGCTTTAAAATAGTTAACTACTGACGAAGTTAACCCGGCCCAGATAGGCTGGTTTACGCCCAGTATTGATATCCCCAACATTAGGCCCCAGATTGATTTGAACAGGTTCATGTCAATCCTTAGCAAAAATCTTCATCTTCAACATCTTCTTGTAGTTTGTTGAACCGCCGTGACGTCATCTTCTCTGGTCGTTGCAAACCGGCGTGACATCACCTGTTATAAAGAACCTTATCCATGATACCTTTTAATAGGCCTGCGACAATTGAGGCGACAGCTTCGTTTCCAAACCGACGGTCCCTTGATTTTCGCGCCTGGCACATGTCCCTTGGCTTATAAATAGGACCGAAGGGTCATTTCTTTTTCCCCTTCGTGCCCTTTTGCTTCGTCTTCCCCACGTCGTCCAGCTTCGGAGCTCCGCCGCCGTCGACGACCTCTGCTCCAACCTTGGCCGCTGCATCACCCTGATTGTACCAGAGCATCGCGGCGACCTTCTGTTTCTTCCTCGGCTCCGGTGAGTTCTTCACTTTTTCCTCTGTAGATCCGTTCTAGGGTTTCCATGTTCTTCAGTGTTCATCGTCTGCTTCGCACTCATATGATAGATCTTAGATGAACCTGTGAACCTTTGCTCTGTGTAGCGGTAGTTTTTAGCATCTGCCCTCACTTTCATGCCTCAAGACCATAGATCTACCTGTATCTCTGCCCATTGATTCGGTACTGTTCTTTTTTTTGAACCTTGAATATTTTCCTTCTTTT
>NC_053026.1:258410613-258422717 GCF_003073215.2 Triticum urartu | reverse complement strand
GAGTGCCTCAACGACTGGGTCGACCACCAATGCCGCCCGGGGGTAGCAACGTGAGCCGGGTGATCTGACTGGTCGAAGGTGATAGGAGTCTTTGACCACTTGAGGTATGTTGTAGTTGCCGGAGCAACAATGTTCACCTCTCCGTTGACGACTTTCAGTTGAGTTTTGCTCTCAACATCAGCAAAAATCACCAGGGTTGCATTAACCTTTGGGTAATCATCGGCCTTTTCTTCATCTTCATCCTTCTCAGAGCCTTTCTCACTCTGCCGACCCTCACAGAACTGCTGGATAAGGAATCTGCAGTGTCGAGTGGTGTGTTTGGGAAAAATCAAGTTGCCTTCTTCATCTGTCTTCGTGTGGATGACACACGATAAATCCAGGATGTCCTGGCTCGACTGGTCCTTCTTCTTATTGGGTACCCGCGGCCCCTTGGGCTTTCCCTTGAACTTTCCTTGTGTATTCACTACCGTGGCTTCAGCCTGACCCATGGCTTCAGCTTTGCGTTTTTGTTTCCGAATGGGATTGGAGCCTCTAGTATCAGGTTCTGTGGCCTTTCCTTTACCATTACGGAGTTGATCCTCCTCTTCACCATTTTTGTATCGAGTGGCTATCTCCATCATCCGGTTCAGAGTCATGGCCCTGGAACGACCACATGTCAGTGTGAGCTCTCTGTACCGTACACCTTCCTTCAAAGCGTAGACTGCTTGGTGCTCTAAAACATTCTCCACCAACACTACAAAAAAAGACACTTCCGTGATGATACGTGTTTGTCACAGTAGGTCATGTTTTCTGTCATGCATGTACATCCATGACGATTTTATGACAGAATCAAGATAGTCATACCTGTGCTGTCGTAGAAGTGTTCCATGACATTACCAAAATTATCATCACGGAAGTGTTCACTTCCATGATGATAAATGCCATGTCATGGAAGTGCTTTCGTCAAGGGTGATCGACACGTGGCATCCACCGTAACGGGTCGCCGTTGAGCTATCGGGTCCGGTTTTCGATCCGATAACCCGCCAACAGCCACGACCAATGACGATTTTCCACGTGTAAAATTGTCATTGCTGGAGGAAACACGTGTTGGCTCACCGTTGGGACAGATGTCATCCATTCATTAGACAGGAGGCGCCTATGATAGGTGGACACATGGCACGGCCCAATAGAGGCCCATTCCGGTGAAAAGGCTGGGCCTGTCAAAATAAGCGGGCCGACCCATTAGCGGCCTACTTGAGTCAGGCCCATATGCAAGTACGGCCCATAGAACTTACACAGAATCAGCCCATCAAAGGCCCATTCTAGATTTGACAATGTTTAGCCCATCGCCAGTTTAAGCCCGTTAACGGCCCGCTACGTCTTTAGGCCCAATTGCGGCCTGAGCTTCTTTCGGCCTGTTAGCAGCCCATCGTCAGTTCCAGCCCGTTAACGGCCCGGAACGTCTTTCGGCCATTTTCCGGCCCATTATGCAGTTGGGCCAATTCTAGCCCGCTGTGACTTTAGGCCTGTCCTCGGCCCATTCGGTAAATGGGCCAACTCTTAGCCCATTTTGCTCTCAGCCTGTTAACGGCCTGCACAACCATTGGGCCTTTGACTTTAGGTCCATTAGGGGCCCACGTTCTGTAGGGCATCATTTTAGCCCAACGCGACTTTTGGCCTGTTAAAAGCCTAGTTTGCAAATTGGGCCTCCTCTGGCCCATAACACTTTTGGCCTCTTACTGGCCTGTAAAGTAAAATGGCCGAGAAAAAAATTGACATTTATTTTGGCCCGCTAGAGGCCCGTGGGCCATTTCCATTTATACGGCCCTATCGAGCTTTTGGCCTGTTAACAGCCTGCTAAGAGCCGTTGTTTCGGTGGGCCACATCATTTGAGATCCACTTAATATTATTTTGACCAGCCCAGTTAAGGCCCGTTTTGACTACACATGTTTGTTCGTTTGTATGGCGTCTAGGAAATGTTTGGGCGTGTTGTACATACTATCGCCTCTAAAAACATGCACTATAGAATAAAAACACTAAGGCATAGAAACATAGAATAATCCTACACTATACAATAAAGAAATTACAACCGAATATACCCACTGGGCATTATAGTTCAGCACCAGTGATAATAAAGCATACACAAACAACAAATTACATACACTGGACAAATAAAGCTCATACATCATGGACACGCATCAACATAACTTACCATTTGAACTATAATCTCTTCAGAAAATAGGATTGGCCGGACTCAGATAGCAAAAATTTCAGTCTGCAAAATCTCCAATTCCTTCATGGTTACCTCAGTGTCTTGTTTCATTTTTTGACACCTGCATCTAATACCTGCATGTCCAGTCTCAACTTGTTGATTGTACGTTGTGAATCATGTACACGTTGTCTTGCCACCTTTAGTTGATGCTCGAGAACATCAGTAAATTCCAATTCCAATCCATAATCATTCGGTAATGGCCATGCCGCACTGCTCGCAGATCTTTGTGTTGATGTCACTTCATCCTAAAATGTTTCTGTAAGTACACATAACTAGGGCAAAAATATAGTTACAACAGTGAAGCGAGCAAGACAGACTATTTTGTACATGGAAAAACATGACTAACAATAATGTTACACGTCATGAAGCATAAGCAAGTGATATTTTAAAAAATTAAAAAAATGGTAGTCTGTGGAGCCTGCATACAGAAATCCCTCTTAGCTCACCAGAGGAGCATGATGTTGGGGCCAAATCCAAAACACAGACAAGTTACAAATTTAGACAGCATGTTGCGTATAAGTAAGCAAGCAGTTGGGCATTCTGTAGCTCAATTAAAGTCTCAGGGAGCATAATGAACAACAAACGGATTCATATAGTAAGCAAAACTATGCAATCATTAGCCTAGTATAAACTAGATTGTGAGGCTCATGCAGTAATAGGTTGTTAATAGACTTTAATGCTTCAGGAACACTTTGTCAGAGTAATTAAATGGTAAGGCCTTTAATTATGTCAACTAATAGTTATACAAGTACCCAACATCAGGCATCATTGTTTGGGCATCTCATTAACTCAGGACAAATAAAGCAATTGAAAAGGGCAAATTAACTATGCCTGAAACAAACAAGGAATTGAACTGTTGAGTTGGATACAGTGACTTACCTTAACTAGTTGAATAGGCTGAGCACTGCTCCTACTTCTCTTGCAAGGCTCCTTCCTAACATCTTGTACTTGGAAATCCTCAATCTTATCTTCATTGCACCCCCTCTGCAAGGTGACACAAACTAGTTACTCGTCTCATTGGAAGATAAATATGCATACTTTCTAGTCTGTGAACAACACAAAAGGATGAGATTATAACAAAACAACACCACATAATAAAACATGCCACATCTCTTGCACTTGCACACAATGAAATGAGCATTTGCTATGTGTGCACTATGTAAAAACTAGGCATACCTTCGAACTGGATCTCCAGGTACTCTTGGAGAGCCTACTTTAGTGTATAGCCAAACCTTTATGTCACCTATGAGTTAGACAAGGCCCCTCTATAGCAGCCCTTAGTGTTTAAATTGTTGACAAGCTCTGTTAGAGTGTTAGGTCAAGAACAACAAGTAATCAAAGCAAACAGTCCTGGTATGGCTGGCTGGTGCAAACAAGCAATTAAACAGATGTGTGAGCAAATCTTACATACTCCCTCCTTCCATCTATATAGGGCCTAATCGTTTTTCGAGGCTAACTTTGACCAAGTGTTATAGCAATAATATATGACATGCAAGTTACACAAACATATTGTCAAATTCGTACGTGAAAGGAGCTTCCAACGATATAATTTTCACATTATACATCTCATGTATTATTAGTCTTATCAATAGTTAAAGGCGGTCTCGAAAAACACATTAGGCCCTATATAGATGGAAGGAGGGAGTATCAAGAAAAGAAGCAAAGAAGGAGGCTTAAAGACCATCACTTGACTGACCAGATTTAAGGGGCATTTAAACATCATGTGCACCGTATGAACTAACATAAACATTACATATTCCAGAGTCTACAATGGAATGCACATGTATTAGGTTATGCCATGTATGATGATGCCTAAATGTACAATATAGCAGACATGAGTGATTCATCATTGCACGCACAATTGAATTGCAGGTTAAGGTCCAGTTCTATTCCACCTTTTCAGAGCTTATTGTCAAAATAAGCCATAAAAGATGTAAAGAAGTCATTTTTGAGTTATGGGCTTGGGCTTAACTTATTTCTCTTTGGAGGGGGGTGTTTCGGGTAGAAGCTCACTAAAAATTGAATGGAAAGGGAATAGTGAAATGACTCTGTTGTCTGCCTATATTACACTCAAAATGCAATTGCTCACGCCCGCGTCACACCTGACCCTCAAGTAACAACAAACACGCAAGCGTTCATTGCCCTGCCCACTTGCATATCCTCTCCCCTTTCCCTCGACCTCGATCCCCTGCCTGCAGCGCTAGGGTTCCTCCAGCGAGCCGTCGCCGCTGGTCCCATCTGGGCTGGTCCTCGACTATGCTCTATCCAGCTAGGCCACATGCGGGTAGGACCAAATCTCCCCGGTTGCTCCTCCCTCTAGTGTCGCCCCTCATTCTCATGGTCTCCACTAGCTGCTCCACTATGGTCCGTCCAATGCACTACTCCGACGGGTGCCGCACCACTACGACAGATGCCACACTGCGGCAGAAGGCACCTTATTCCCCCTCCCCTCCTCCCAGGGCATGGCCTTGAGGTGTTGTTGAAGGATGAGCTCATCCAACAATGAATTGCTATGAGCTTCTTCTTCTGCTGCTATATGATGCATTTCTATGAGCTGCTCCTGCTGCTGCTATATGATGAATTGCTATGAGATGCTCCTGCTGATGCTATATGATGAATTGCTATGAGCTGCTCCTTCTGCTGCTATATGATGAATTGCTATGAGCTGCTGCTGGTATATGATGAATTGCACACTGCTGCTGCTGTATGATGAGTTGCTATGAGCTGCTGCTGGTATACGATGAATTGCACACTGCTGCTGCTGTATGATGAGTTGCTATGAGCTGCTGCTGCTGCTATATGATGCTTTTAGGTGGTGCTGCTATATGATAATAACCAGCCACTTGGACCATCGAATTTCAATAAATAATTGTTCTTCATTTAAATGTGGGTCATGCGTTCTTTGTTTAAATTAGGCAATGGGATCTCTATGGAAGACATTGACCAAAGTAGGTTATGCCAAGTAGATGGTATCTTTGTATTTGCATTTTGAACAAATAGTGATGGTATGTTTTCCTATCATATTAATTAATGCACTGGGTTCAATTGCCACATACATCTTGTACAAATCACATGTCACGATGATTGCAATGGCAGAGTGACCTACCATAGCACACTGTATAGGCTCACCGCTGCCTCTCCTTTTTTGGGATGTTCCATGAAATTGCCACATACATCTTGTACTTTTTCATTGTGTAACCCCATCTGCAAGTTGACACAGCTAATTTCAGACATCTCTACATGATAATACATTGAATATCCCTTGCGCATATTTAAACCACCAATTAACGATTGTGTGTGTAGCATAAACTAGCCATGACTCTGTGTGCTGGACTAGCAGGCACTCTAAGGGAGCCTAATGTAGTGCACTGGAATTCCTACATGCCACCTACAATTTTGTGTAATGTACTACCTCTGTTCCTAAATATATTTCTTTGTAGATATTCTGGTATGGACCACATATAGATGTATATAGATGCATTTTCGAGTGTAGATTCACTCATTTTGCTCCATATGTAGCCTATAGTGGAATCTCTAGAAAGACTTATATTTAGGAACGGAGGTACGGGGTAGTATCATGTATGACATCTACATATCTAATTTAGTAGCCAGTAGTAGAAATATTGTATGCACAAAGGGATTACTGGTCAAAAATCCTAGCAAAGCATGCTGGTAGGCACAAAACAATACAAGAGAGAGAGAGAGAGACACACTTACAAGATCATAGCAATGCCTCAGTCCAGGATCTTGGTTGGCCAAGCTGTTAGATCCAGAAGAAACATCATCCTTGTAGTTTTTGCCAGCTGCATAACAGGTAACAGCGACCTGTTAGTTTATTTGAATTACATCAGGCAGGTGATGATGGATGGTTTTAAAGGTGACAAGTACATAGGCTGTGGCGGGTGCTTGGCATCTTGCCAGACAGTGGGAATCAGGTTAGAAACGTCAAGGGTGATGAAGCTGCGCTGGCTGTCGGGGTCCGGTAAGGAGATCTAGAACCGTCGAGTAGGGTGTTTGTGGAGCGGCTCCGGTAGGGTGGACTATGGTGTGGGCAAAGTGGATCTGTGGCCGTGGACGAGGCCACTGGTGAAGCTGCTCCGGTGGTTGGGTTAAGGATGGTGTCGACGATATGGATCTGCGGTCGTGGACGGGGCATCAGAAACTACTCCGGTAGGTTGGATGAGGGTGCGACAAAGAGGATCTGAGGACGTGGACTTGTGAGTTGGAAAAGCGGCCCCGGTAGGGTTGAGAATGGTATAGGCGACGCTACTCCGGTAGGGTTGACGATGGTGTCGACGAAGTGGCTCCGGTAGGGTTGAGGAAGGTGTCGGCGCAGAGGATCAGAGGTCTTTGACGGGGCCGTCGGTGGGGCGGCTCCGGGGGGGGGGGGGGGGTGGACGAAGCGTCTCCGATGGGGAGTACGAATGAGACGCTGCAAATGTGCTGCGGTAGACGAGAGTACCGGCGAAGCAGATCCGGCGCTGTGGACAAGGCCGACACTGAATGGGCTATGGTACAATGGTGGATGAGCAGTCTACTTGTTTCTAGTGGAGGTGGGAGGGGTATATGCGGCCGCAGAAGCAGATCCGGCGAGGTGGACACTGCCGGCAGTGAATGGGCTTTGGTACACCGGTGGGTGAGCAGTCTAGGGTTTCGAGAGGGGAGGGGTAGAAAGGCCGATGAAGTATGGACCACGTCATGTAATATGCTCTGGTGCTGTGGAGTTAGTCGTTTTTGCGGGAGGGGGAGAGGAAATGGGGGTGTTGTGTGGTGGGGGGAACCGGAAGTTACCAAAGCAGCCCCGACCTATTATGTAGATGAGGGCAGTATTGTAACTATTGTTCTCCATGCAGCAAGGACAAAAGGGGAATTTCGCATGCTAAAGACTAGGTGGCCGAAATTTTAGAAGGAGGCGGGAGATTTTGCCGCCCGCGGGATCGTTCGTATCCAGTTTCAACTAATTTTGGACCGTGCTAGCGGGAAGGTCATGCGAGACTGTGTACACAGGGCACGTGTCAGTAGTTAATAACTGGTGTGAAGTCCACCCCAGAAAAAAGAAAATAACTCGGGATGATGCGCTGATACCTTGGACATTCACACGGGCGCAGCCAATCGTACGGGTGTAGAGGCGTGTTCAAAAAAAGATCAAACGCTCAGCCTATGTATTTCTCGTGCAAATAGATAATTTAGTGCCATTGGTTATTTACTTTAAACATAATGCATTGACGTGTTAGTGTAGAGGCGCACAAAAAGAAATGGATATTGTAGTCCCACAAAAGAAATGGATATTGTGGTCCGCTACTTAAAAGTGGTACCTCATATGATTACATAGCCTCCATTTCATAAATTGCGTACCCGTTGAATTCATATATGAATATTACATATATTACTTCATAATGGAACCTTAAATCATCCAAGACTAATGAATTTGAATGCAAGAGTAACAATGGTGCATGTACATGATAGCTACATTGGTTGTTTGAAGAAACATCACTGTAACTTTGGCATGCACAATTGAAAAGGTTTATTTGGATAGAAAAAATGTGATATGTGAGTGTCCAATCTTTAGCGTTGAATCGATATTGTACCTTTGGCCATGATACGAAGTAGATATTGATTTATGTTCAAGCGATGCACGTCCACGATCGCTAGATAGTGATACGTGAATGAATTGTGCAATCTATCTCACACGCATACATATCTCATTTCCCCGTGGGCATCGGAATCACACACGTGCACTTCATGTATTTCTATCCCTCCGTCAAGGTTAGAATTCATCTTTCTACCCCGTCCTACAAGTATCTCGCACAGAAACACACACGCTCTCTCAGTCGAACATGCCCACCCCTTTAATTCCGCCCGCCCACATCCACTAATGTCTCAAAGCATAACTATGTCTCTCACACATATGCCTAATGTTAACTCGAGTTCCGGAACCATACAAATACATACAATGAGATTCCAGCAGAGCACCTTTTGTTTTGAGATTTTGCGCTCTCTCTCTATCTTTCTCTATCTCCCTCTCTCTCTCTCTCTCACACACACACATACACGCGCGCGCTTAGACATTGTTTCTCGCTTCATTTTTTCTGGCACTTGCATGCACACCATTTGTTTTGTCTCCATGATGCTTTAAGTATGCCTCGCACACCATGCTATCTACCTATCCCTTAATATAGATATGTGTCACACAAACTCCTTCTCCCTGACTAGCAAGATGCCCATGCATTGCACGGAACATCAAGATGCATTTCTACGAGTAGTTTATCTTGTGAGAGAAAAGGATGAATGAGGGAATGCCTTATTTGCAAATGTGGAGAGAGGTGTGGGTATCTTTTTGCAAAATTGCCATAGTTCCCTTCCTATCTGTCAGATATAAATCAGACGGCCTATATTGCAGGATGGCAGGCACACCATCAACACCAACTCTATTTTTATAAGAGTAGAGAAAAGGATGAACGAGGGAAGGCCTTATTTGCAAACGTGGAGAGGGGTGTGGGCATATTTTTGCAAAATTGCCATAGTTTCCTTCCTATCCGTTAGATATAAATCCAACGGCCTACATTGTAGGATGGCACGCACACCATCATCACCAACTCTGTTTTCTACTCCCTCCATTCCTAAATATTTGTCTTTTTAGAGATTTCAACAAGTGACTACGTACGGAGCAAAATGAGTGAATCTACACTCTAAAATATGTCTACGTACACATCCGTATGTGGTAGTCAATTTGAAATCTCAAAAAGACAAATATTTAGGAACATATGGAGTATAATATAAGAGTAGACATGGAGATATATCTCCAGCATGGTCTACAACAAAAATGTGCTGGACTGGTTAGCGCCGGATGCTCGCAACGCGATGACCTGAGTTTGAATTCTGTCTTTAACTTTAGATTTTTATATTATATATTACTTATTTAATATATACTTCTTTCGATACTATACTGACAGTGGAACCCACAGAGTACTTAGAATACAAGATTAAGGATGGACTTGTTTCTTTTTAATTTTCTGTACGAAGCTGCAGCCACCCTGCAAGTCACATGCACACTGTACATGCAATTAACTTTTTATAGAGGGAGAATCATACACGCAATTAAATAAAATGGATTGGATGTGACTCTATTATTTCCAGCATAAGAGCATCTCCAACGGCAGCTGGCAAATTTCCTCTCGCTTCCTTCCGCGGAGGACGACATCAAACGCCAGTGGCATACATTTTCACAACTCTAAACCAACCAGATGAAATTCGTGCAAACACAGACTGTTTTCATATAAGCATGAAGGATTTCGTATAAAAAAGCCGGATCTTCATATAAACATGATGGATTTCATTACATTTACATGAACTAAGCGGTGCTAATCCGGCTCTCTTAGTATAATTAATACTCCCTTCGTCGGGAAATACTTGTCCTAGAAATGGATGTATCTAGACTTATTTTAGTTATAGATACATCCAATTTATCCATTCTTAGAACAAAATTTTCCCGCCAGCCGGAGAGGGAGTACCTAATATAAATGGTCGCCCGCGGATCCCTTTGTCTTATTCATGTCCAGCAGAGACTTGCGGGGTCGACAAAGGTCCTCGGAAGATATGAAGCAGCAAAGAAACCACCTGAATGCGCAGTCGTTGCCTCGGTAGTGGCCTTCATGGGACCCAAGTGGCGGCGGCCTCCCGTGTTCTACTTCTCCTTGATGATGGAGGCGGACACGGAGAAGCTGGCCACCGACTCGTCGCTCTCCATGCACCAGGCTTTTGTCTCTACCTGCATGGTGCTGCCGCAGGCACGGGAGGCGCGGCCGCAGGCACGGGAGGCGCACCGATAGACACATGAATCGCGGCCACCATAGATATTGGTGGAGCCGTACGACGTGGCAGCGATGATGCCCGTACCAGCGTGCTCGCCGCTGTGCCAGCGTGGAGCAACTCGCCACTCCTCATCGAGCTCAACTGGAGCGGCGAGTTGCTGAACCACGCACCGGCTTGGGGCTGCAATTGGCTCCCTCGGGCCAAGCTAGGTTGGTGAGGCACCGAGCGGCCTCACCCATATTCGGAGGGCTCGGTGGGCCACCTAGCCGGGTAGTGTGCCGGAGAATGGCTCCTCGGAAGCCATCAGAAAAGTGGAGAAAATGGTGAAGGAGGAGATGGGGGAGTGGCGGAGGGGTGCGATTCTTGCCCGCTGTCTGTCTAGCCTCGTTTAAATAGAGGGCAGACGGTAGGAGCTTGGCCGGCGTCTGGCCTCGTTTAAACTGAGGGCGGACAGGAGGAGCTCGGCCGGCAATTGCGTTTAATTCCGGCCCGCTCATGAACGGACGTGTGGACGCAGTAGGTTTCTCGGTTTGCATGCGGGTTTAACGGAGGGTTTGATGGAGGCGAGGAGGCGTGTTCAGCCGGGCATGCAGCGGGCGGTGCAGTACTATTCGATTTGACAGCGGGCGGCGCAGTTCCCGATACGACTTTAATGCAGACAAGGGAGGGGGTAGCGGTTCCTGAAATGTTGAACGACCAATGATGCATCCTCCTTCAATTAACATCGTGAATGCATGAGGGAAGTAATGGGAGTAGGATCGGGAAAAGAGGCTGCATGATGTGAATGCAACGGAGTTTGCACTCATATAAAGGCGCCCCTCCATTCCAATGCATCTACCACATCGTACACACCTAAGCATTTGCCTAAGCACCTACACTAAGCACAAAAGCCCTTGCTCCAGACCCATGGCGGTGATGCGCGCGAGCAGCCAACGGCTGTGCCAGATGGTCCACGATGCCGGCCTACGGCATGGCGCCGAGGATCGTCTCTAGATGGTATTGGCGACCGGCTGGTCGATGGCCGCCGTCGATGCCAACTACGACTCTCAGTTGGACCAGATGATCGTTGCCACCACCAAGTTCACCATCCTCAAGAAGCTCGCGGACGACATTACCGTACTCCTCTAGCCCGCGCGCCCGGGCTCCTCATTGCCTGCCACCTAATCGGGCTCCATGGCCGGAACCTCTTTCAAGCACTGGTGGCCCTGCGACTGCCCGCTGATGCCATGAAGAATGTCCACCTGGAGGTCGCGCTCACCGCGAGGCGCCTCGCACTGCAAGAATTCGTTGACCTACACATCCATGTGTACGAGCAAATCTTGTACATAGGTATGTACAAGGCCAGTGAGGATGCTACGACGTTGGCCTTCCTCAACTGGGTGTAAGCCTTGGATGCCTTTGCTGAGAAGCACCTTGACCTCACCACAAAAGCCACCGCTCCTTAAATTGGGCTGTTGCGTCGAAAGGGTGGAGTATTGGTGTCTTCGGATAACTGGTAGCTGAACTAGGGCTACAAATTATGATGGTGTTGGATCATCCCTCTTCGAATGACTTGTTGTCTTTGCTGCTTGTTCTGGATGGGTAGTTCTCTCTTTTGTTATGCATATTCCTTGTCATTTGGTCATCCTTGTCTATGTCACTGTTACTATGTAATAGTTGCCTCTATTTCGAATGTCATTCTCGTCTGGATCACGAGAGTGTGAGCACTGCAGATGGGTGCGTTTTGGTGGTGTAGCAAGACTTCTTATGAACTATCAAGTCTTGTTGTTTATGTTAGTAGTATTCACTAGTCAGTGTTTGAATGATGTATATATCGTTGTTTCGAACTATTTATTGTCTCAAACTGTTGGTGGGCTAAATGAGGGCATCACCGTTCTCCAGTGTTCAGAGTATATCTCCTTTTTTCAAGTTATAATTTGAGCTCAGTGTCCTTTCTATGATGTACACTTGTTTGGGCCACTGAGGTGTCGTTGAATATGGGCCGAGTAGTAACACAATGCCAAATAGGTCAATTATGACTCTCAAGCTGGGCTCTCAAAAG
>NC_053026.1:258391339-258409524 GCF_003073215.2 Triticum urartu | reverse complement strand
AGGCACACTGGGCAAGATGACTGAAAGCCTCGTTTTCAGTAAAATGGAACTAGAAAGCAACTTGTTGGAAGTAATACATTTTGATGTGTGCAGTCCAATGAGTGCTGAGGCATGTAGTGGATATCGTTATGTTCTTACTTCACAGATGATTTGAGTAGATGTTGAGTATATTTACTTGATGAATCACGAGTCTGAATTATTGAAAGGTTCAAGTAATTTCAGGGTGAAGTTGAAAGATCGTCGTGACAAGAGGATAAAAGATCTATGATATGATCATAGAGATGAATATCTGAATTACGAGTTTGGCACAGAATTAAGACATTGTGGAAATTGTTTCACAACTAATACAGCCTGGAACACCATAGTGTGATGGTGTGTCCGAACATCATAACTGCACCCTATTGGATATGATGCATACCATGATGTCTCTTATCGAATTACCACGATAGTTTATGGGTTAGGCATTAGAGACAACCACATTCACTTTAAATAGGGCACCACGTAATTCCGATGAGATGACACCGTATGAACTATGGTTTAGAGAAACCTAAGCTGTCATTTCTTAAAAGTTTGGGGCTGCGACGCTTATGTGAAAAGTTTCAGGCTGATAAGCTCGAACCCAAAGCGGATAAATGCATCTTCATAGGACACCAAAACAGTTGGGTATACCTCCTGTCTCAGATCCGAAAGCAATAAAGGATTGTTTCTAGAATCGGGTCCTTTCTCGAGGAAAAGTTTCTCTCGAAAGAATTGAGTGGGAGGATGGTGGAGACTTGATGAGGTTATTGAACCGTCACTTCAACTAGTGTATAGCAGGGCACAAAGAGTTGTTCCTGTGGCACCTACACCAATTGAAGTGGAAGCTTATGATATTGATCATGAGACTTCGGATCAAGTCACTCCCAAACCTCGTGGGATGACAAGGATGCGTACTACTTCAGAGTGGTACGTAATCCTGTCTTGGAAGTCATGTTGCTAGACAACAATGAACCTACGAGCTATGGAGAAGCGATGGTGGGCCTGGATTCCGATAAATGGCTTGAGGCCATATAATCCGAGAGAGGATCCATGTATGAAAACAAAGTGTAGACTTTGGAAGAACTACTTGATGGTCGTAAGGCTGTTGAGTGTAGATGGATTTTAAAAGGAAGACGGACAATGATGGTAAATGTCACCATTAAGAAAGCTCGACTTGTCGTTAAGATGTTTTCTGACAAGTTCAAGGAGTTGACTACGGTGAGATTTTCTCACTCGTAGCGATGCTAAGAGTCTGTTGGAATTATATTAGCAGTCACTGCATTATTTATGAAATCTTGCAGATAGGATGTCAAAACATTGTTTCCTCGACGATTTTCTTGAGGAAAGGTTGTATGTGATACAACCGAAAGGTTTTGTCAATCCTGAAAAGATGCTAATAAGGATGCAAAGCTCCAGCAATCCTTCTGAGGACTGGAGTGAGCATCTCGGAGTTGGAATGTACACTTTGATGAGATGATCAAAGATTTTGGGTTTATACAAAGTTTATGAGAAACTTGTATTTCCAAAGAAGTGAGTGGGAGCACTATAGAATTTCTGATGAGTATATGTTGTTGACATATTGTTGATCAGAAATGACGTAGAATTTCTGGAAAGCATATAGGGTTATTTGGAAAGTGTTTTTCAATGGAAAGCCTGGATTAAGCTACTTGAACATTGAGCATCAAGATCTATAAGGATAGATCAAAACGCTTAATGGTACTTTCAAATGAGCACATACCTTGACATGATCTTGAAGGTGTTCAAGATGGATCAGTCAAAGAAGGAGTTCTTGCCTGAGTTGTAAGGTATGAAGTTAAGACTTAAAGCTCGACCACGGCAGAATAGAGAGAAAGGACGAAGGTCATCCCCTATGCTTAAGACATAGGCTCTACAGTATGCTATGCTGTGTACCGCACCTGAAGTGTGCCTTGCCATGAGTCAGTCAAGGGGTACAAGAGTGATCCAAGAATGGATCACAGGACAGCGGTCAAAGTTATCCTTAGTAACTAGTGGACTAAGGAATTTTCTCGATTATGGAGGTGGTAAAAGAGTTCGTCGTAAAGGGTTACGCCGATGCAAACTTTGACACTAATCCAGATTATTCTGAGTAGTAAACTGGATTCGTATAGTAGAACAGTTATTTGGAATAGCTCCAAATAGAACGTGGTAGCTGCATCTAGGAGATGACATAGAGATTTGTGAAGCACACACGGATCTGAAAGGTTCAGACCCGTTGACTAAAACCTCTCTCACAAGCAACATGATCAAACCCAGAACTCTTTGGGTGTTAGTCACATGGGGATGTGACCTTGAGTGTTAGTCACATAGCGATGTGAACTGGATTATTGACTCTAGTGCAAGTGGGAGACTGTTGGAAATATGCCCTAGAGGCAATAATAAATTGATTATTATTATATTTCCTTGTTCATGATAATCGTTTATTATCCATGCTATAATTGTATTGATAGGAAACTCAGATACATGTGTGGATACATAGACAACACCATGTCCCTAGTTGAGCCTCTAGTTGACTAGCTCGTTGATCAATAGATGGTCTGGTTTCCTAACCATGGACATTGGATGTCGTTGATAACGGGATCACATCATTAGGAGAATGATGTGATGGACAAGAACCCAATCCTAAGCCTAGCACTAGATCGTTGTAGTTCGTATGCTAAAGCTTTTCTAATGTCAAGTATCATTTCCTTAGACCATGAGATTGTGCAACTCCCGGATACCGTAGGAGTGCTTTGGGTGTATCAAACGTCACAACGTAACTGGGTGACTATAAAGGTGCACTACAAGGTATCTCCGAAAGTGTCTGTTGGGTTGGCACGAATCGAGACTGGGATTTGTCACTCCGTGTAAACGGAGAGGTATCTCTGGGCCCACTCGATAGGACATCATCATAATGTGCACAATGTGATCAAGGAGTTGATCACGGGATGATGTGTTACCGAACGAGTAAAGAGACTTGCCGGTAACGAGATTGAACAAGGTATCAGGATACCGACGATCAAATCTCGGGCAAGTATCGTACCGCTAGACAAAGGGAATTGAATACGGGATTGATTAAGTCCTTGACATCGTGGTTCATCCGATGAGATCATCGTGGAACATGTGGGAGCCAACATGGGTATCCAGATCCCGCTGTTGGTTATTGACCGGAGAACGTCTCGGTCATGTCTGCATGTCTCCCGAACCCGTAGGGTCTACACACTTAAGGTTCGATGACGCTAGGGTTGTAAAGGAAGTTTGTATGTGGTTACCGAATGTTGTTCGGAGTCCCGGATGAGATCCCGGACGTCACGAGGAGTTCCGGAATGGTCCGGAGGTAAAGATTTATATATGGGAAGTCCTGTTTTGGTCACCGGAAGAGTTTCGGGGTTTATCGGTAACGTACCGGGACCACCGGGAGGTCCGGGGGTCACCAAGTGGGGCCACCAGCCCCCGGGGGGGCCACATGGGCTGTAGGGAGTGTTCCTTGGCCTACATGGGCCAAGGGCACCAGCCCCACTAAGGCCCATGCGCCTAAGAGATGGGAGAGGGGGCAAACCCTAATGGGATATGGGCCTTAGGGCCCATATTGGTGCGCCTCCCTCTCCCATCCCTCTTGGCCGCCCTTGCTCCCCATCTAGGGCTGCCGCCCCCCTAGGGGTGGGAACCCTTAGAGGGGGCGCAGCCCCTCCCCTTCCCTATATATATGAGGCCATAGGGCTGCCATAAACACGCGTGATTCGATCTCTCGTTGGTGCAGCCCTGCATCTCTTCTTCCTCCTCTTCTGTGGTGCTTGGCGAAGCCCTGCAGGATAGCCACGCTCCTCCACCACCACCACGCCGTTGTGCTGCTGCTGGATGGAGTCTTCCTCAACCTCTCCCTCTCTCCTTGCTGGATCAAGGCGTGGGAGACGTCACCGGGCTGTACGTGTGTTGAACGCGGAGGTGCCGCGTTCGGCACTTGATCATCGGTGATTTGAATCACGACGAGTACAACTCCATCAACCCCGTTCACTTGAACGCTTCCGCTTAGCGATCTACAAGGGTATGTAGATGCACTCTCCTTCCCCTTGTTGCTAGTCTCTCCATAGATAGATCTTGGTGACACGTAGAAAATTTTGAATTTCTGCTACGTTCCCCAACAGAATCATCTCAGTTCCATTTGAGCCTAGGTGGCGGTCCATAGGAAAATCACACGGAACCCCGGGATTTCCAAAAAAATACAGGCAACACTGGGTTCTCCAGGTGCCTCAATCCACCCAGATGTGTATTCAAGTTGCCACCTTAAGTTGAACCATTAATTAACAATCTCACATCTGTCATGGATTTCACTCACCCAAACCACGTCTACGAGCATAGCATAGCAATATAAGCAACGCGTAGAAGTAACTCCCAAGGGTTTGAATGTAACAGGGCAATAGGTTCTACTCTTCAACTACTTCCCAACCCACATGTTAATGGCATCCTAATCATGCAATGTTTAGGATTGAAACTAATGCATAAAACTGGGTATGGAAAAAGTATGATCAATGTGTTACTTGCCTTGCTGACGATCCGCGAAACCTAGGGACTCGATGTAGCATGCTTCGCACTCCGGGAATTCTATCGCAAATAAACAATAGCATACATAAGCAATCAAGGAAAGAAGCACAGGTAAATCTCAAATAAGAAGATCTAACCAGAAATTTCAACTTAAGAACTCCTGTTTGCAAAAAGAATCAAATCAAACGGAGCAACGAAACTCAAACGGCGAAAGGAAACAAGACCCGTTTACTAAACTGGACTAAGGTCAAATTTTACAGTAGCAAAATCTTGTTTAAGTTGATTAAACAGAAAGAGAGTCTTGAGACGAAGATCTAGGCGCTTGAATCGCCTGATTCCGATAAACGAGCGAAAAGATAAACTGAAACGAAAATCGGATCAGAAATCGCGATTGAAAATAATCGTGGAAAAATCCAAGAAAAAGAAAACTGACGAACAGACTAACAAACGAGCGTTCGTTGTCTGTAACTAACGAGCGAAAACCGTTCGTTTAAACGAACGTACGGACGAACGTCCGCTAAAGAGAAGAACCGGGAAAAACCGGCGAACCGATCTAAAAGAACGAACTAGAGTTTTTTTCTAAAAAAACGAATCGGTTTTCTAAAAAAACCCGGCGGCGAACGGCTACCTCGTCTGGTCCGGCAAGACGCGGGCTCCGGTAGTGGGGCGGCGGGCTTGCGGGGCGGCGGGGCAAGGCGGCGGGCGCGGCGAGGGGCGGCGGCGGCGAGGCGCAGGGTGAGACGGCGAGGCTCGGGAGGCTGCTGCGTGGCGGCGGGTTTGGGTGGTGGTGGCGGGGGGGGTATATAAAGGAGGGGGTGGCCTGGAGGAGGGGGCAAGGCGGCGGCGGAGGAGTCCGGCTCGGACTCCTTTCCGAGTCGGCGACGGCGGCGGCGCGCGTCCTCGAGGAGACGGCGGTGCGGGAGATGGGCCGGCCCGGCTGGGTTTCGGCCCAGTCGGCGCCCGAAGTTTTTTTATACAATTCCATCGAACAGAAAATAAATCCTAGAAAATAAAATAAAAATATAAAAATGCCAAATCAATTTTTCACCGTCTAAATAAAACATTAGAACGAGATGAACATTTTCTTGGCCCTAAAATGCAATTTTGAAAACATGCAATTTTTCTAATGCAAACAAAATTGCAATAAAATCCAAATAAAGACAAATATTTGATTTTAATATTTTTCCTCCAATATTTCAATTATTTTGGAGAAGTCATATTATCTCCTCTCATATACTTTAATATGAAATATTTTCGGAGAGAAAAATAATTAAAACCAAAAATCCTCGTTTCAATATTTGATAATAATCAAATTTGAAAACCGGGAAATCCCCAACTCTCTCCAAGGGTCCTTGAGTTGCTTAGGATTTCGAGGATCGCGAGACGAAATGCAATAAAATATGATATGCAAGAATGATCTATGTATAACATTCCAAATTGAAAATTTGGGATGTTACAGGCACATACAAATTTAATTGGAACGGCAGGTAGATACCGTATATAGGTAGGTATGGTGGACTCATATGGAATAACTTTGGGGTTTATGGAGTTGGATGCGCAAGCAGTATTCCCGCTTAGTACAGGTGAAGGCTAGCAAAAGACTGGGAAGCGACCAGCTAAAGAGCGACAACAGTCATGAACATGCATTAAGATTAATCAACACCGAATGCAAGCATGAGTAGGATATAATCCACCATGAACATAAATATCGTGAAGGCTATGTTGATTTTGTTTCAACTACATGTGTGAACATGCGCCAAGTCAAGTCACTTAAGTCATTCAGAGGAGGATACCACCCTATCATACCACATCACAACCATTTTAATAGCATGTTGGCACGCAAGGTAAACCATTATAACTCATAGCTAATCAAGCAAGGAACAAGAAACTATGATCTCTAGTTGTCATTGCAAACATGTTTATTCATAATAGGCTGAATCAGGAATGATGAACTAATCATATTTACAAAAACAAAAGAGGTCGAGTTCATATCAGCTTTTCTCATCTCAGTCAGTCCATCATATATCGTCATAATTGCCTTTCACTTGCACGACCAAACGATGTGAATAATAATAATAGTGCACGTGCATTGGACTAAGCTGTAATCTGCAAGCATTCAATAAACAGGAGAAGACAAGGAAATATGGGCTCTTTTGTCAGATCAACAATAATGCATACAAGAGCCACTTCAGCAATTTAATTATGGTCTTCTCCTATCGACCCCCAAAGAAAATAAAAGAAATAAAACTATTTACACGGGAGAGCTCCCAACAAGTAAAAGAAGAACAAGAAATCTTTTTGGGTTTTCTTTTTAATTACTACTACAAGCATGGAAGGTAAACTAATTAAAGGCTACAACTATTTTTTTGGTTTTTCTTAAAGTTTATCAAACACACAAGAAGAAAGCATAAAAGGAAAATAAACTAGCATGGATGATACAATGAAAAAATATGAGCACCGACATTTGGCAATGAGTGTGTGAACATAAATGTAATGTCGGTGAGAAATACGTACTCCCCCAAGCTTAGGCTTTTGGCCTAAGTTGGTCTATGGCCATGGCTGGCCTGTCGGATATCCATAATAGAAGTTGGGGTCGTACTGCGAAGAAGAAGACTCTGATTGCCACTGGTTGACAATCATCTCCGAATCCCACTGGTAATTAGACTATCGTGGAGGATCAACTTGTGGTTCCGGCTCTGGCTCTGTGGCTAATGTAGGGTTCCGATAGGCGTGAATAGCCTCTAACGGAACAAGGTACTGGCCCGCGGATAAATCAAACAAGGAAGGAGCAGGCAGGGTAATAGTCTCAGGATGATGTTTATCAAAAAACAATTTGTATTTAAGCTCTCCTTCCCTATTCTTAACAATAAAATCATGCGCTACCATACTCTTATAATCTAAATAAACACGAGGCAACACTTTTTCTTCCTTCTCATAATGCCTAATAGGTATATTAAAATGTGCAGCTAGGCGTGAAGCATAGATGCCTCCAAAGATGGGGCCCTTTGTAGGGTTCAGACTTAACCGTTTAGCAATAATGCCGCCCATACTAACAGAGTTATCACTGAATAAACCGAGGAGCAAAATAATAATATCAGGAACACTAAGGTTTCCACAGTTTCCGTGACCAATTAAGCAACGACTAGCAAATAATGCAAAATAGCGTAAAACACGAAAATGTATGCTAGTGATTCGTGCATCGAAAACCTTCCTCGTTTCCCCTACAGTGATGATATCAATAAACCCATCCACATCGCTGCGATGTGGTTCCTCTGTCGTGCCCTCGAAAGGGACCAAACAAATCCGACAAAAATCATAAAGTGAAATCTCCTTATGCTCATCATATAAAGAAAACTCCACCGTAGGTGGTGAGCTCCTAGAATGGAAATTAAAGTTGTGCACAAAGATATTTGTGAGTAAGAGATACTGATCACGTTGGTCGTGGAGGAAAGCGGTGATGTCTGCATTCTTAGCCAATTCATAAAAATCTTCATAAATCCCGACTGCTCTCAAGAAATCATCGGAAGGCCATTCACACGACTGAACCTCCGCGGTGCGAGGCAAATTATACTTGGGATTTTGTGCCTTTTCCTTCGAGCTTCGGCTCGATGAGCCCCTCAAAAGTCTCTTCATTATTTTCTGAAAAATTCTGAAATTTTCAGTAACTTCAAAATAAAAGTAAACCAAACTCAATGATATTGATAGCAACTACTCCTACAATTGCCTAGGGCCTATATCATGCATCAATACTACTTTTGACCATATAAATTTGACATGCAAGCTCAAGAACAGGGTCACCTAAGCAGCAAAAATTTGCAATGAATAAAGCACTAGAACAAAAACTAATTGGACCAATGGAGGAGTCACATACCAAGGAACAATCTCCCCCAGCAGTTTTGTGAGAGGTGCTTTGAGCAAGGAGATCGAAAATGGCAGCAAAATGAGCTTGGACTCGGGTTTGAGCTGGATATTCGTGTTTGTGGGAGGAAGAAGGAGTGTGTGGGTGAAAGGATAAGTGGAGGAGGGCCACCATGGGCCCATGAGGCAGGGGGCGCGCCCAGGGGGGTAGGGCGCGTCCTCCACCCTCGTGGGCAGGTGGGTGACCCCCCTGCTGTGTTCTCAGTGCCAAATATTCTCAAATATTCCAGAAAAATCATATTTAAATTTCAGGGCAATTGGAGAACTTTTATTTTCAGGGTATTTTTATATTGCACGGATAATCAGATAACAGACAGAAAAATACTATTTTTATTTTATTTAATATAAATAACAGAAAGTAAAAGTGGGGTACAGAAGGTTGTGCCTTCTAGTTTCATCCAACTCATGATCATCAAAAGGAATCCACTAACAAGGTTGATCAAGTCTTGTTAACGAACTCATTCCGAATAACATGGAACCGGAGAAATTTCGAATAACACTATGTTACATCAACAGGGATATGCACATCCCCAATAATAAGAATATAATATTTCTTCTTGACAGTGGGAAGAGGATATTCAAAACCTCCAAATATAATCGATGGGATTTTTCCAATAGAGTTGATACTATGAACTTGAGGTTGTTTCCTCGGAAAGTGTACCGTATGCTCATTACCATTAACATGAAAAGTGACATTGCCTTTAGTGCAATCAATAACAGCCCCTGCAGTATTCAAAAAGGGTCTTCCAAGAATAATAGACATACTATCATCCTCGGGAATATCAAGAATAACAAAGTCCGTTAAAATAGTAACGTTTGCAACCACAACAGGCACATCCTCACAAATACCGACAGGTATAGCAGTTGATTTATCAGCCATTTGCAAAGATATTTCAGTAGGTGTCAACTTATTCAAATCAAGTCTACGATATAAAGAGAGAGGAATAACACTAACACCGTCTCCAAGATCACATAAAGTAGTTTTAACATAGTTTCTTTTAATGGAGCATGGTATAGTGGGTACTCATGGATCTCCAAGTTTCTTAGGTATTCCACCCTTAAAAGTATTATTAGCAAGCATGGTGGCAATTTCAGCTTTTGGTATCTTTCTTTTATTTTTAACAATATCTTTCATATACTTAGCATAAGGCATGGGTTTGAGCATATCAGTTAATTGCATACGCAAAAAGATATGTCTAATCATTTGAGCAAAGCGATCAAAATCCTCATCATCCTTTTTCTTGGATGGTTTGGGAGGAAAAGGCATGGGTTTCTGAACCCATGGTTCACTTTCTTTACCGTGTTTCCTAGCAACAAAGTCTTTCTTATCATAACGTTGATTCTTTGATTGTGGGTTATCAAGATCAATAGCAGGTTCAATTTCTATATCATTATCATTACTAGGTTGAGCATCATCATGAACATTATTATTAGCATTATCACTAGTTTCAGGTTCATTACCAGATTGTGTTTCAGCATCAGAAATAGAAATATCATTTGGATTCTCAGGTGTTTCAATAACAGGTTCACTAGAAGCATGCAAAGTCCTATCATTTTTCTTTTTCTTCCTTTTAGAAGGACTAGGTGCATCCACATTATTTCTCTAAGAATCCTGCTCAATTCTCTTAGGGTGTCCTTCAGGATACAAAGGTTCCTGAGTCATTCTACCACCTCTAGTCATAACTCTAACAGCATTATCATTATTCTTACTATTCAATTCATTGAGCAAATCATTTTGAGCTTTAAGTACTTGTTCTACGTGAGTGGTAACCATAGAAGCATGTTTACTAATAAGTTTAAGTTCACCTTTGACATTAGCCATATAATCACCCAAGTGTTCAAGCATATTTCAATTGTATTTCAATTGTCTACCAAAATAAGCATTGAAATCTTCTTGCTTAGCCATAAATTTATCAAACTCATCTAAGCATGGGCTAGCAAACTTAGTAAATGGGATTTCAGCTTTATCATATCTATAGAGAGAATTTACCTTTACTACATATGTCGTGTTATCAAGACCATGAGTTTCTTCAATAGGTAAAGGATTAAGATCATATGTTTCTTCAATAGGCGGTAAATTAAGACCATGTATTTATTCAATAGGAGGTAAATTCTTAACATCTTCAGCATTAATACCTTTTTCTTTCATAGATTTCTTTGCCTCTTGCATATCTTCAGGACTCAGAAATAGAATACCCCTATTCTTCGGAGTTGGTTTAGGAAGGCTCAGGAATTGGCTCCGGAGGTGTCCAATTATTTTCATTTGTCAACATATTATTCAATAGAATTTCAGCTTCATCCGGTGTTCTTTCCCTGAAAACAGAACCAACACAACTATCCAGGCAGTCTCTAGAAGCATCGGTTAGTCCATTATAAAAGATATCAAGTATTTCATTTTTCTTAAGAGGATGATCAGGCAAAGCATTAAGTAACTTGGGAAGCCTCCCCCAAGCTTGTGGGAGACTCTCTTCTTCAATTTGCACAAAATTATATATATCCCTTAAGGCAGCTTGTTTCTTATGAGCAGGGAAATATTTAGCAGAGAAGTAATAAATCATATCCTGGGGACTACGCACACAACCAGGATCAAGAGAATTAAACCATATCTTAGCATCACCCTTTAATGAGAACGAAAATATTTTAAGGATATAAAAGTAACGAGTTCTCTCATCAGTAGTGAACAGGGTGGCTATATCATTTAATTTAGTAAGATGTGCCACAGCAGTTTCAGATTCATAGCCATGAAAAGGATCAGATTCAACCAAAGTAATTATATCAGGATCAACAGAGAATTCATAATCTTTATCAGTAACACAGATAGGTGAAGTAGCGAAAGCAGGGTCAGGTTTCATCCTAGCATTTAGAGATTGCTTATTCCATTTATCTAATAACCTCTTGAGTTCGTATCTTTGCAAGCTAAAATAGGTGAAGAAGCTTCTCTATCAAAAACATAACCCTCAGGAATAACAGGTGAGTCTTCATCATCACTTTCATCAGTATTATCAGATTCAATAATTTCATTCTCTCTAGCCCTAGCAAGTTGTTCATCAAGAAATTCACCAAGTGGCAAAGTACTATCAAGCATAGAAGTAGTTTCATCATAAGTATCATGTATAGCAGAAGTGGCATCATCAATAACATGCGACATATCAGAACGAATAGCAAAAGCATGTTTAGGTGTCGCAAGCTTACTCAAAACAGAAGGTGAATCAAGTGTAGAGCTAGATGGCAGTTACTTACCTCCCCTCGTAGTTGAGGGATAAATCTTGGTTTTTGGATCTCTCAAGTTCTTCATAATGATAAGCAGATATAAATCCCAAGTGACTCAAAGAATAGAGCTATGCTCCCCGGCAACGGCGCCAGAAAATAGTCTTGATAACCCACAAGTATAGGGGATCGCAACAGTTTTCGAGGGTAGAGTATTCAACCCAAATTTATTGATTCGACACAAGGGGAGCCAAAGAATATTCTCAAGTATTAGCAGCTGAGTTGTCAATTCAACCACACCTGGAAACTTAGTATCTGCAGCAAAGTATTTAGTAGCAAAGTAATATGATAGTAGTGGTAACGGTAGCAAAAGGTAACAGTAGTAAAAGTAATGTTTTTGGGATTTTGTAGTGATGATAGCAATAGCAACGGAAAAGTAAATAAGCAAAGAACAATATATGGAAAGCTCATAGGCAATGGATCAGTGATGGAGAATTATGCCGGATGCGGTTCATCATGTAAAAGTCATAACCTAGGGTGACACAGAACTAGCTCCAGTTCATCAATGTAATGTAGGTATGTATTTCGAATATAGTCATACGTGCTTATGGAAAAGAACTTGCATGACATCTTTTGTCCTACCCTCCCGTGGCAGCGGGGTCCTTACGGAAACTAAGGGATATTAACGCCTCCTTTTAATAGAGTACCGGAACAAAGCATTAACACATGGTGAATACATGAACTCCTCAAACTACGATCATCACTGGTAAGTATCCCGATTATTGTCACTTCGGGGTTAACGGATCATAACACATAATAGGTGACTATAGACTTGCAAGATAGGATCAAGAACTCTCATATATTGATGAAAACATAATAGGTTCAGATCTGAAATCATGGCACTCGGGCCCTAGAGACAAGCATTAAGCATAGCAAAGTCATAGCAACATCAATCTCAGAACATAGTGGATACTAGGGATCAAACCCTAACAAAACTAACTCGATTACATGATAGATCCCATCCAACCCATCACCGTCCAGCAAGTCTACGATGGAATTACTCACGCACGGCGGTGAGCACCATGAAATTGGTGATGGAGGATGGTTGATGATGACGATGGAGACGGATTCCCCTCTTTGGAGCCCCGAACGGACTCCAGATCAATCCGCTCGAGAGGTTTTAGGGCTTGGCGGCAGCTCCGTATCGTAAACCGTGATGAATTCTTCTCTCTGATTTTTTTTCTCCTCGAAAGCAAATATATAGAGTTGGAGTCGAGGTCGGAGGAGCTCCAGGGGGCCCACAAGGTAGGGGGCGCGCCCTAGGGGGCAGGCGCGCCCCCCACCCTCGTGGACAGGTGGTGGGCCCCCTGGCCTTCATCTTTTGCAAGGATTTTTTATATTTTCCGAAAAGTTGTTCTGTGAAGTTTCAGGTCATTTCGAGAACTTTTGTTTTTGCACATAAATAACACCATGGTAATTCTGCTGAAAACAACGTTAGTCCGGGTTAGTTCCATTCAAATCATGCAAGTTAGAGTCCAAAACAAGGGCAAAAGTGTTTGGAGAAGTAGATACGACGGAGACGTATCAGAGCCCAGCGGCCAGGTCGGCCTACTTCCCTGCAGCCCAGCTGGGCCTCTCAGCAGCCATCCGCGGCCTCCCTAAGGCCCAGCCGCCCCACTCCTTCCTAACCCTAGCCTGTTTCGCTCGACCCCCACTCTCCCTCGTCCCCTCCTCTAGCGCCGCCAACGCACGCATTGCACCCCTCTGCCCGTTCTCACCCTCTCCCTCTCATCCTCCCTCCAGTGCCGCTAGGAGAGGAGCGCCCGCGCCTGTTTCTTTCTCTCCCCCAATTCCCCCTCGTCCTTCGCGCCCCTCCGCCAAGCGCCGCAGACCGCTCCTTCCTCCTGCTCGATCCCCATCTCCCTCAAAGCCCCGTCACGCATAGAGGGCAGAACCAATGCCTCCTCACCGTCTCCCTCGATCCCATCCTCCCCGACGCCCTCTCCTACCTTGCGCCCTGCCTTGCCCCGCCATGAACACCTGGAAGACCTCGCCGCTGCCTCCCCGACTCCGGCAATGGCACCCGCGCCGGTGACCCGACCTGCCCTGCACCATCTCTGTCGTCCCCTCGCCCGTTTGCCTCCTCCTACGCCCTGCGCACCCCTGTGCTCGCGAGCGGGGGACCCCGAGGATGTCAGCCGCCCTCCTCTACCAACCTGCGCTGGCGACTTCCGCCTCCAGTCATTGCCGGCAAGCAAGCCGTAGCCCGAGCGCTCCTCGCCACGCAGGCATCCCCATCCCGAACCCTCCTCGTCGCTTGCATCTTCTCCGAAAGCTTCGCCGCGCCCGCACGACTGTGGCGAAGCTTCGAAGGCCCCGTCGTCGTCCTATTCAACTCGCACCATCGGGGACCAGATCCCATCGTCAGATCCAGCGGATCCCCGTTGTTTCCCGTGCCTGCAGGTCCCATCTCGCCGAACCCCCTCAGCAGCGCCGCCTCGCCTTCTGCCATGTCCTGCCGCTGCCGCTGCTTTCCCTGATTCACACGCTGGCAAGCTCGAAGGCCATCCCCGAAGAACTTACCTATGACAAGTTCGTGTACCCACTGTGTGTTTTCTGCTGCCAAGTACCACGACTACAGCCGGTGTGCATTTTTGTCAAGTCCGACTACAACAAACGACTACACGACGAGGACGCCACCCGGAGACCTCGGACCCGTCAAGTCCAACAATGATTGTGCACAACTACCGTCACCCCCGGGAACATCAAATGCGCCAAGTTCCGTTTAAAGATGTTCAACTACATTCGATATGGATTTCGACAAGTACCACGACGCCCGGAGCCCTCGGATACGTCAAGTTTTGACTACACTGCGAGACGAAGAATCGCCAAGTACCTCTCCAAAAACGAACATGTACCACTATGCCCGGAGGCATCAGATCCGTCAAGTACAACAAACGACTGTGCTCAACTACCCATCCCCGAACGTCTACGAAAACAGGTACCACTACCATCGCCGAGATCGTGAGAACCTCCACCGACGACCTTGAAACGTGTACAACGACCGTTGTCGAAGACCCGTACCTCTACCGCTTCCCGAACATGAACGACCATTTCCTCTTCGAGGCTCGTGTACCACTACCGACGAGGACCCGATAGAACCACTACTTCTACTACCGTCGCGGAACGACTACTTCCTCTACTTCCCTCGACGAACTCGAACTGTCCCGTTTGCACTTTGAAGGTATAACCCCGAGACGACCATCCGAGAATGATTGCTTGTGTTGTATGAGATGCACCCTTTGTCTGCACCGTGTCTGTAGTGTCTCTCGCTTCCGTGCCATCGACTCGTGGGAACCCGGTAACCGGGATCACCCCACCATCTTTTGCACGCTCTGCCACATTTCTTTTGCACCGGTATCTCCATGAGCTACCAGAACCGATATGTTGTTGGCATCATTTTTCGAATTCGTCGCCATGGCACCCTTTCTTTCCACCACGGTGACAAATGCCTCATATCTTATTATGTCAAAATTTTCATAAAAATTGCATAACTTGAACATGTCATCCGCATCATGATAATAACATTTAAAATGTTTAAAATTGTGTTGCGTTAAATTGCTAATGCACATGAGGATATATCGGAATTGTTTGGTTGATGTTTCCGCCCTCATTTAAAATGCCTAATTGTGTATTCTACTCATGTTTCACCTCTTGCCATGTTAAGAACATTTAATTTGTTGGGTACATAACCGGGAGTGAACTAAATAATTGATGTGGTGTTTCGTCAATATGCAACTTCGTTGCATATGGGCCCCACTTAACTTGTAGTATTGTTTGTGCACTTTGCCATGCCATGACTCATTAAACCGGACATGCATCATACTTGGTTGTGCATCATTCCATGTTTATGTGATGGTTTTTTACTATGTTGCCTACTTCTTTCCGGGTTGTCTCTTGTTAGCTTTGGTTTCATTCCGGAGTTGTGAGGATCCGTTCGACTACGTCCGTTTGTCTTCTTCATTAGACTCGTCTTCTTCCTTGCGGGGTCTCAGGCAAGATGATCGTACCCCGCAAAATCACTTCTATCTTAGCTTGCTAGTTGTTCGCTCTATCGCTTTGTCGCACTACCTACCACTTGCTATATCATGCCCCCCATATTTGCCATGTCAAGCCTCTAATCCCACCTTCCTAGAAAACCGTTGTTTGGCTATGTTACCGCTTTTGCTTAGCCCTTCTTATAGCGTTGCTAGTTGCAGGTGAAGTTTAAGTTTGTTCCATGTTGGAACATGGATATGTTGGGATATCATTATTATATCTTATTTACTTTAATGCATCTATATACTTGGTAAAGGGTGGAAGGCTCGGCCTTATGCCTGGTGTTTTGTTCCACTCTTTGCCCGCCCTAGTTTCTGTCATACCGGTGTTATGTTCCTTGATTTTGCGTTCCTTACGCGGTTGGGTGTTATGGGAACCCCTTGACAGTTCGCTTTGAATAAAATCCTCCAGCAAGGCCCAACCTTGGTTTTACCATTTGCCACCTAAGCCTTTTTCCCTTGGGTTCTGCAGACTCAAGGGTCATCTTTATTTTAAACCCCCGGGCCAGTGCTCCTCCGAGTGTTGGTCCAAACTGGGCGATGTCCGGCGCCCCTGGGCAACCAGGGTTTATGGCATCCGACGCCTGGCCCATCCGGTGTCCCTTAAGAACGAGATACGTGCGACTCCTATCGGGATTTGTCGGCACATCAGGCGGCTTTGCTGGTCTTGTTTAAGCCATTGTCGAAATGTCTTGTAACCGAGATTCCGAGACTGATCAGGTCTTCCCAGGAGAAGGAATATCCTTCGTTGACCATGAGATTGTGATGGGCTAAGTTGGGACACCCCTGCAGGGTTTGAACTTTCGAAAGTCCTGTGCCGCGGTTATGGGCAGATGGGAATTTTTAATATCCGGTTGTAGAGAAGTTGACACTTAACTTAATTAAAATGCATCAACCGCGTGTGTAGCCGTGATGGTCTCTTCTAGGCGGAGTCCGGGAAGTGAACATGGTTCTTGTGTTATGATTGTGCGTAAGTAGTTTCAGAATCACTTCTTGATCACTTCTAGCTTACGACCGTTGTGTTGCTTCTCTTCTTGCTCTTATTTGCGTATGTTAGCCACCATATATGCTTTGTGGTGCAGCTCCACCTCACTACCCTTTCCTACCCTTAAGCTTAAATAGTCTTGATCTCGGGTGTGAGATTGCTGAAGTCCTCGTGGCTCACAGATACTTCCAAACAGTTGCAGGTGCCGATGATACCAGTGCAGGTGACGCAAACCAGCTCAAGTGGGAGCTCATGAAGATCTTGATCGTTGTTTTGTTTTCGTTTCCTGTTGATCAGTAGTGGAGCGCAGTTGGGACGATTGGGGATCTAGCTTTTGGGGTTGTCTTCTTTTATTTTGGTTCCATAGTCGGGACCTTGATCGTACTTTGGATGATGTATGATTTGTTTATGTATTGTGTGAAGTGGCGATTGTAAGCCAACTCTTTATCCATTTCTTATTCAAGGGTATGTTATGAAGATTACCCCTCTTGCGACAAGCCTACCATGCGGCTATGCCTCTAAGTCGTGCCCCGACAACGTGGGAGATATAGCCGCATTGTGGGTGTTATAGCGGCGTAGGGAGCGGATGCATAGATGGACAAGTAGTTGTCCTCCCCTGGGCCTGGAACCCTGCACCCATCCATCCTGCCGCTGACAAGGGTTGCGATGTCGGACCAGGTTGGGACGTAAGAGGATCCAATGGCCGGTTGGAGCACTCCGTAGAGCTTTACGCCCACACAAATGTCGCTAGTGGACGTCTGTCACTCGTCGCAGCTCGTTCTGGCGCGGAGAAGCACGGGCATCGACGGTGCCCGGGCTGCCCATGATTTGTTCGACGAAATGACACAACAAGACTCGGTATGTTCTAGTTGCCCATGTTCGATCAACTTTGCATATGCCATGTTCAATCTTTTCAATAGACCTCTAGTTCATTTTGGACATGATGAATGCTTGCAAACATTGATCATTTAGGAGTTGATCATGTCGGACATGATCAATGATAATCAATATTTGACCAAAATGGACTATGAATTGGGGGATCCAACTTGCCCTTCATTTGAAGTTGGGATAACATCAAATCTCAATCCGAGCAAGAAAAGAAACCGGAGACGACAAAGGCAAGAGGGCGAAGCAGGAGGGGTGGGATACAAGAATAGCGGAGGAGCAAGCGGCATGGATGGCGTCCGGCGAGTGATCCGACACGATCGGACACTGATTTCATTTTGGCACGTCCGGATTGTTGAATTATGGTTTGTTTTGCTTTGTCTTGTTTGTTTCGAACTGTCGAATTGGGATGATTTGTATCGTATGATCAACGTGCATGAATTGCACGGATTTCCGCATTTAAGATGTGTGGATGTGTAGTAGCCCAAATGAGGAGTTGCCCGGCGCTATCCGCAAACGTGCCCGCGGGCGTGTAG